>NC_081556.1:145030023-145255023 GCF_963082655.1 Stomoxys calcitrans | reverse complement strand
CCCTAACTTTCGAAGGAGTAAAGGTAGCCGCTTGAAATTTTGCACGAATACTTCTTATTGGTGTAGGTCCGTTGGAACTGTAAATGGGCCAAATCGGTCCATGTTTTGATATAGCTGTCATATAAACCAAATCGGACCATAGTTGGATATAGCTACTATATAGATCGATTTTCCGATAAAGGGTCTAATGCCTATAAATACTTTATTTTTCATCCGATTTTGCTGAAATTTGAAGCAGTAAGTAGTTTAGGGCTTCCCGACATCTGACCCAAATATGGTTCAGATCGGACTATATTTAGATATAGCTGCCATATAGACCGATCTGTCGATAAAGGGTCTGAGCCTAAAAGCCTCATTTTTTATACGATTTCGCTGAAACTTGGAATAGTGCGCACTTTTAAGTCTCCCAACATCCGACACAAATATGGTATAGGTCGGACTATATTTGGGTATAGCTGCCATATAGACCGATCTCCCGATAAAGGGTCCGAAGCCCATAAAAACTCTATTTATTACCCGATTTCGTTGAAATTTGAAACAATGGGTTATTTTAAGCCTCCCTATATCTGACCTACATATGGTTCAGATCGGACTATATTTGGATATAGCTGCCATATAGACCGATCTCCCGATTAAGGGTCTGAAGGCCATAAAGCTTTATTTATTACCCGATTTATCTGAAATTTGAAACAGTGGGTTATTTAAAGCTTCCAGATATGTGACCTAAATATGGTTCAGATCGGATTATATTTAGATATAGCTGCCATATAGACCGATCTCTCGATTTGGGTTCCGAAGCCCATAAAATCTTTAATTTTTAACCGATTTAGCTGAAATTTAAAACAGTGGGCTATTTTAAGTCTCCCGACATCTGACCTAAATATAGTTCGGATCGGACTATATTTAGATATAGCTGCCATATAGACCGATCTCCAGGCAAAGGGTCTGAAGCCCCTATAACCTTTATTTTTTATCCGATTTTGCTGAAATTTGAAAAAGTGAGTTATCTTAAGCCTCCCATCATTCGACCTAAATATGGTTGAGATCGGACTATATTTTGATATAGCTGCCATATAGACCGATATGCCGATTAAGGATCTGAAGCTCATAAAAGCTGTATTTTTTACTCGATTTTGATAAAATTTTAAATACAAAATACAACAGTGACATATATTTATTAGACCACTCAATATCCGTGCCGAATTTGGGTGCTTAAGTTATCCAATTTTCACCGGATTGTGACGAAATGGGGTCTACATATGTATTAAGTTGCCCAAAAAGTAATTGCGGAATTTTCATATAGTCGGCGTTGACAAATTTTTTCACAGCTTGTGACTCTGTAATTGCATTCTTTCTTCTGTCAGTTATCAGCTGTTACTTTTAGCTTGCTTTAGAAAAAAAGTGTAAAAAAGTATATTTGATTAAAGTTCATTCTAATTTTTATTAAAAATGCATTTACTTTCTTATAAAAAATCCGCAATTACTTTTTGGGCAACCCATTATATCAGAGGTGGTGGGTATTTAAAGTTCGACCCGGCCAAAGCTAATGCCTTTCTACATGTTTTTCCTCAATTATTTCTCCTCGTTAGTGGTAATTTCTAAAGAATTCCTTTAATCTGCTTTAGATGTTTACTCTTAAATGTCTATAACTCAGATATGCAAATAGAATGTTCATTTCATTTAGTTGTGAAAGTCATAAATAAAGTTGACGACAACATTACCTCTTCTATTTCTTTATCCGTGACTTGGGAAGACAATTCCGATGGAAGAAACTTTTCGATTTCATAGCTTTTTCATGGACGAATGCAAATAATGCATGAAATAAGTTAATATCCTCTACTTATTATTCATTGCATATAAATTATATAATTTGCATTTAAATCTTGAAATGTATGCGGTGCCTTAGTTGATGAAGATTTGGAAAGGATTTTTTAAGAAAAACATTTTTTTTTTTTCATTTAAGGCAGAAAATTTTTATTTGAAATTGTGAATTTAAAAACAAAAATGTTTTTAGATTTTTTTTGAGGTACAAATTTTTTAATAATTTTTTTTAATATGAAACACAATTTTCAAAATACTTGTTTTTTTAATTTTTAAGTAATTTAATATAGTAAATGGGATTTTTTTTCAACAAAAATATTATTTTGCACTTTCTTTTTAACTATATTTTTTTTTAATTTTTTTCTTCGTCTTTTTATTAATCCTTCGCCTACTAAAATTATTTTTCTTTCATTAAATTTTTAAAAAGTGTTTTATTTTTTTTAAATTATATTATGTTAATTATATACCAATTAAGGATAATTGTCACTATTTTATGAAATTTCACAATTTTTCTGCAAACTATTATCGCGGTTGCTTTTAATCTTTTCTTTAGAGTAAAGTGTTCGTTCATTCATTTGCAATGCCATTAAACTCGTAAATTCACTACCTCACTGCATATCAATTACACACAGCCACACGCACACAGTGACTTCAGTGATTTCAAAAAAACCTTTCCTTTCTCATTTTTAGACACATACAACACTTAACACATGCACAAGTGTGCACTTCATTAACATTATGTGGTTTTTTCTATCTTTGTTGTTGTAATTTTGCCATGTATGCAGCATTTCAAAGAATTTTAAATAGGTGAATTTTTAAAATCAAATAAGCCGCGCTACAGTTTCCCATCGACCCACTTTAGTTTGGCCCAAAAACACTCTATCCTTTTTCTCTGCGTATGTTATATCCGTTGGGTTAATAGTTATCGAACCGTGTTCTTCCGAATGCCGCAATAGACTGATTTATATCAACAAATATGATTTGAAATGGTAAACAGCAGCTACCTGATGATGCCTTTGGTTAAAATAACAAAAGCTTTTCAAAGGCAAGAGCTTTTACAGCTTCTACCCATGCAGCAACAGGTGTGGACAAAGCAATTGGGGCTACACACAAACATAGAATCCAAATACAAAGGATAAATGAAAGAATACGATACACAAGGAGTTCGCAAAATATCCATACTAAGGATAAATATAAAGCCTGGGAAGCTTTAAGCTGAATAAAATTTTGTAAAGCTCAATGTGTAAATGTCTGCTCAATGAGTAAATTCGTTAAAAAGTTCAAATTCCAAATAAAGAATGAAATGAAACAAAAAATTTCAACAAAATTGGGCATACATTAGGTGGGGTCGGGAAAGCATATGTCTAAAATGTGTCTGCCCGTCCTTCTGTTGTAATCACTCTACAGCCTTCAAAAAATGAGATATTGAGCTGAAACTTGGCACAGGTACGTTTTTTTTGATGCACGCTGGTTAAATTCTTGAACGGGCCAAATCGGACCATATTTGGATATAGCTGCCATATAGACCGATCTCCCGATAAAGGGTCTAAAGCCCATAAAAGCTTTATTTTTTAACCGATTTCGCTGAAATTTGAAGCAGTAAGTGGTTTTATGGCTCCAAAAATAGGGCCCAAATATGGTTTAGATCGGACTTTATTTAGATATAGCTGTCATATAGACCGATCTTCCGATAAGGAGACTGAAGCTCATAAAAGCTTTATTAATTACCCGATTTCGCTGAAATTTAAGACAGAGGATTATCTCAAGCCTACTGATATCTGACCTAAATATGGATCTAATCAGACTATATTTAGCTATGGCTGCCATATAGACCGATCACCCGATTAAGGGTCTAAAGCCCATAAAACTTTTATTTTTTAACCGATATCGCTGAAATTGAAATGAAATTTGAAACAGTGTCTTCCAACATCCATCCCAAATATGGTTCGGATCTGACTATATTTAGATATAGATATCCCGATATAGGGTCTGAAGCGAATAAAAGCTTTATTTTTTATCCGATTTCGCTGAAATTTGCAACAGTAAGTAGCTATCCGCTGTTCGACCCAAATATGATAATGATCGGACTGTATTGAGATATAGCTGTCATATAGACCGATGTGCCAATTAAAGGTCTGAAGCTCATAAAAGCTTTATTTATTACCCGATTTTGTTGAAATTTGAAATACAAAATTCAACAGTGACTTGTATTTATTAGCCCACTCAATATTCGTGTCGAATTTAGATGCATAAGTTATCCAATTTCCACCGGATTGTGACGAAAGGAAGTTTTCATATATACCCGAGGGGGTGGGTCTGGCCGAACTTTGGATACCCACCACCTCGTGTATATATGTAAACCACCTTTCATCATAATCCGGTGAAAAATGATGAGTTCGATCATGATGTGCCGTCTAAAAGGGCCATAAGCGAGAAAAGCCGCTTAGTGGGTAAATAAAACACCACTAATAATAGACAATACCGAATTGGGAAAGTGGCAACCCTCCCTACCCCCCCATACTATTGTAGCCATAGCCGAAAAAACAATTCGAAACTGTCGGCAGTAAAAATAGACTTGAAACTAAATCTATACCGACTTTTTTCGCCCTACTTTTTGACTTTTATCAACTTTTCGAAATTTTTTGATTTTTCGATTATTTTTTGACTTCAAAATCGATTATTCGACTTTTTTATTCAGTAAAAGTCGACTTCGTCTTTTTTTACACAAAAAGTCGATAAGCCGAAAGTCAACTTTTGGATGTAATGTAAACATACATTTTTCCTGGAAAAAATAAAATATTAAAAACATGGCCAAGGATGAGAAGACCGGTTCCAAGAAGTCTCGGCGAGAGAGACAGCGGGAGAAGACCAAGGCACCATCAAAGGTTTGTACACTTTTTCGGACTCTAAAGAACTGACCTAATTGTGTGTTTTGGTTTGAAGATTGTTATACGCCATTTACCACCCACCATGACCGAGGAAGAGTTTCTCAAGCAAATTGATCCTTTACCTGATTATGATTTCTATTATTTTGCGGCAGCTGATTGGTCCTTGGGTTTCGATGCTACCTGCCGGGCCTATATAACTTTCAAGAACTATGAAGATGTTTTTCTTTTCCGCGACCGCTTTGATGGCTATGTTTTTGTGGATAATAAAGGCAATGAATATGCAGCCATTGTGGAGTTTGCTCCATTTCAGGGATTTTTGAAGAACAAATCTCGTGGTGGTGATAATAAGGTGGATACCATTGAGCAAGAACCTCACTACCAGCAATTCCTTAAGAAACTGGAAGAGGAGCGTGAAGCTGCCGCTAAGGGTGGGGAAAGTAAGTTAGAATTTAATTTGGATTCCAAAAAAGAGGAGATAACTTCGACACCTTTGCTGCAGTATTTGGCAAGCAAAAAAGAGAAACGCCGCGAAGAATCGAAAAAGCGTACTGCGGAAAAGAAGAAGCGCCGTGAGGAAGAGAAGGAGAAACGAAAGCAAGCGCCGGCAGCACCCAGCCAACCAGTGAAAGTTCTTACAGCAGAAAATAACAATAAAACGGAAAAAATCGAACCGAAAAACAATCAACCAAGGGAGGAGCCGAAAAATGCTAGAGCTCGCCGTAGGGAGGAACGCAATCGTCAACGCCACGAGGCCTATCTGCAAAAGAAGAAGGCTCTAAAGGAACAGCAGAATAATAAAGAGGGGGAAACAGTTTCTGCAGAAAAAGATGATGTGGCGGCACAGGCCAAAAAGGATGAGAGCAACGCCGAAGAAACCAGAAAAGATATAGAGGCTAAATCCGAAACAGAGTCCAGCAAACCCATAGAAATTTTAAAGAAATCAAAAACTGAGGATATGCTGACAGAGTCAGTAAGAAATTTTATTTTCACAGCTTCCACCACCTTGAAGGTTTCCAATACGGCCAGCACTGTTGAAAATCAAACAGAACAAGCTAGCAATGCTCAGGTTACAACAAAAACCAAGGACAATGAGGAAAAATCACCGGAAACTAACGATAAAACAGATGATATCAAGACAGAAGCTAATGAAGAGAAAAATAATTTGACAGAACTGGAACAGGAAAAAAATTTAACAGAAAAACAAAGGGAAGAAAGACGGGAAGAGAGACGCATACGCAATAAGGTAGAATAACTTAAAAAAATTAAGATTTTACGTTAATTTCTTTTTATCTTTGACAGGATCGTCCGTCTATTGCCATCTATCAACCTAAGGCTCGTTTGCGCCTATCTGAAGAAAGTGATTCCAATTCGGCTTCCAAGGATGTACGTAGTCTCTCTCAATCGGATTGTGAGACTGGTAAAAAAGACGAACAGCCACGTCACAAAAAGGTTCAACGCTATTCAGAGCGTTCCAAGAACCGCAGGAAGTCATTGTCCAAAGAGGCTGGTTCGGGGGAAGATAATAATCCAGCTGCTTAAAATCATTTTTTAACATTTGTATTTTATTCCATTGGTAAATATTTGCATATGATGCCAGTTTTTACAATCAAAATAAATGCGTTGAGGTTTTAAATGTTTTAAAAATAATGCGATGATTTTTTTACTGCAACCATATGTGCTTACTGCTTTATTAAGTCATAATCGTCTGGTTCTAGGCGACTTTAATGCGCATCACACGTCATGGCATTCTCCCCTAGGTAACGACCAGCGTGGCATAGCTTTGGCAGAGCAGATTGAAAGCTCCACGTTTTGCACGGTGAATGAGGATGCACCCACTAGGATTACAAGGAGGTGCAGCAGCTTGCCAGACGTCTCCATTGCATCCCCTGATCTCCTGAGTGACATATCCTGGCAAGCCGTCATCTCTTTGGGGTCAGACCACCTCCCCATTATACTCACCATCGACCGACCACCCGACTTCACAACCTCTGAGCGCCGGACGTTTATCAATCATAAAAAGGCCGATTCGACTGGCTTCAGAGAGTATACCAATCGCCGCTTCAGTGAACTGCCACCCCCCTCTGATGTGCTTGTGGCCGAGAGGAAATTCCGGGACATCATTAACGCAGCAGACGCTCGCTTTATACCAGCCGGTCGAATACCCCAGGTGCGGCCCAATTTCCCGGCGCAAGCAGTGATACCCGCAGATGAGCGTGATGGGATTCGTGCTATGGACCCCGCTAAACAGGGTAGTCAGCGGGGCTGGAACACTTGGAGCAATGTAACTTAGGCAACGGTGTAGGCAAATTGTGGTCTACTGATAAGTCACTCTCGAACCCCGGTAGACGGGATGACAGGACCTCAGTCACTTTTGGCGAAACAACCATGACTGATCCGAAGAGATGCGCCAGGTTGTTCAACCGTCAACCGTCAAAAAGGAGGAGAGGCATTCGCCGTATTCGTGGTCTCCGAGCCGATGAACAGCCTTTACAATTTACCGTGGCCGAAGTTACGAATGTCATTCGAGGCGCCAAATCATCTAAGGCGTTGGGCCCCGACGGAATCTCTACATTGATGTTGAAGAATCGGGATTCACCAGGAGTTGAGTACCTTACCACTGTCCTGCACTGTTTAACCTCTACCTATCCTCCATTCCACCCCCTACAGACAGATCTCTAGATCGTATCATATGCGGACGATTGTACGATCATGGCATCAGGCTCCCCATCCATTGTTGACTTCTGCGATAGGTTGAACGTCTACCTCAACGAGCTTGCCCCATATTTCGCTGCAAGTAATCTGAAGATATCTGCCACCAAATCTTCAGTCATATATGAGCTGATACTGAGCTGACTGTGATGGTCGCTGGAGAAATGATTCCGACCATCAAGTGTCCCAAAATGCTTGACGTCACAATTGATAGCTCTTACACATTCTCCCTACATGCCACAGCAATTTGCGATAAAGTCTAAAGTAGAAACAAGGTCCTCAAGTGACTTGCTCGCAGCACTTGGGGTGCTGACAAAGAAACCTTGTTGACCACGTACAAAGCAATTGGCCGGTCTATTAGTTATGCAGCGCCAGTGTGGTCTCATCAGCTTTGCGACAAGCAGTGGAATAATATTCCGATCTGTCAGAATGCCGACCTCGGAACTGCGACCGGCCGTCTCCTCAGCTCACATGTGGACCACCTCCATCAGGAGACAAAGATCCTACCAGTGCGAAGACATAACTACATGCTGTCTAAGCAATACCTTTTGGGCTGTTATCGCAGAAACCATTCAAATCATCATCTTGTGGATAGATATCCACCGTCCAGAAGCCTTAAGATAGATCTACATGATCTAGAGCGTGAGGTTCAGCGCTACAAGAGAACCTCTAGATCAAGCGGTATATCAAGCAGGTCTAGACAACATTCATGCAGACACGGTAAATGGCTACCGGGTGAATGTGGTCCTTGGAGAATGATCGCCTCCCGAAGAAATTGACCTCCCCCGGCAAACCAGACTAGTTTTGGCTCAATTACGTTCCGGCAGATGCAACCGCCTTAACTCCTACAGAGCAAGGATTGATGCCGACGTGCAGATGTATGTCCCGATTGTAACCAGGGACCGCACGACACACGCCACCTGTTTAACTGCCCGGCCAGACCCACTCGACTCAGACCCAGATACCTGTGGACGCACCCCTTCTTAGTCGCAGAGTTCCTGGGTCTTGACACTCAACAGAATCAAGCAGACGAAATATAGAACGCAATAAACTGCTACAACAACAACAACATTAACCATCTAATGCATTTGGATATTGTGGCTAGATAAAATGCTACGACCACTGATGTGTGTCTAAGGGAGTTTTCTACTTGGTCATGTGGCGGCTACGAACACTTTGTTATCATTGAAAATATCTGTATCCTTTCACAATTGGCAGACTAATTTGCACTGTGCGTCGCTTGTTTAACTGCCCAGCTAGACCCACTCAATCCCATCGCAGCATTTTCCCTCCTCAACAAATTCAAAGGAACGGTGTTAATTTCATCGTAGCTCTCCGTAGAAGACGATTCCATCAAAACACTTAAGAAACCGATAATTGCTCTTTTCTTGGCGTCTGGAAGGATACAATGTTTTAAATTGTCAAGATTTTCCAAATAATTCCGCAAATTCTCCACTTACCTTCTAAAGGCTGTTACTACGTTCTTTTTTACGGAAAAATTTCCGAAAATCGTTCTTTCGGTGGTTTGCCAAGGTTACCACATTTAATTTTTTTGGTCAAAATTCAGCCATTTACATACAAAAAAATAATATGGCATCAAACAATTTATCAGCTGCTTACGAGCATGTATACATACACAAAGGTGAGTGTGTGGGTCGTACTGAAATTCATTTGTATTTTTGTTATTTCAGCCAAAACCCACTCCCTCGTAACTGAACACTAGCTGCTGCCATGAATCTTCATCAAAAGTAAGTAAAAAATTAAACAAATTTAATAATTACCAATCAACAATATTTATATTTTTTACTTACCTTTGGCCTTTTGATCCATTTTCTCTTTAGTCTTTGTATTTTCATGTAACGGCTGATTTTCATAAAACAGCTGACCTTTACAAAACATCTGTTCAAAGTTGCAAATTTGTGCTGACAAAAAACGTCCCAGTAGAAATTTGCAGGTTCTTCATTTTCTAACTGTCATAATTTGCTCTCTCTCGCGCAAATTTGCACAAATTTTTGAGTTCCCAAACAGAGCTAGTATCGACCTTTGCTGGAAAATGGACGACTGTAAAAATATGTGCAAATTTTTTAATACGCGAACACTCTTCTTCTGCGTTATACTGCCATATCTTCCAAATTACCTGTAAAGCGTACGTGAATACCTATTTGTTAACGGGAGGTTTATCCACAAGAAACCCGTCTCATAAAAACCAATTTTAATTTACAATTTCTTCGCTTCAACTCATTTATTCAAAAATCGATAACAGATTTTGGTCGATAACAAATCTAAAGTCACCGAATTCAATAAATAAACTTGGCAACCCTTTACAATTTGTTGTCAACCATATGAGTTTCCAATTCTGCTCTTGCGACGGTATAAATAACCCAGAAAAATAGAAAAAAAAAATATTTATTGGAGCATTCTACCCGAGCACAGGTACTTATTGCATGTCCTTCAACAAAACAGCTTTGCTTGTGTTCTACATGATGCAGTTAAAGTTTTAAGATAGACTAAACTTGTATTGTTTGCACAACATTAGGTGGCATGGCGGAGGAGTATGAGGAAGTGCCCATGAGTGGCGTTGTCTCCATGTACTCTTGCAAAAGATGCAACAAGGTATGTGGGTTGGTGGACGAAAAACGATAATCCTTGAGAATGTGCAGTTTGTCTGAAATCTTTTCATTTTTGTTTTGCAGATTTTTCCCTGCAAGCGAGATCAGCTTTTGCATAAGAAAGAAGTTCACTCGCAGACCAAGTCTTCGTATGAGTGCAAGATATGCCAGAAATATTTTTGCAATAGTGGAAATTTGGAGCGTCACATGAAAGTGCACAATGATGTTAGGCCATTTGTCTGCAAGATATGTAGCAAGGCCTTTGCGCAGTCTGTGAATTTGAATCGCCACTATTCCGTACACAATGGCGATCGACCATATCAGTGTACATTCTGTACGAAATCCTTTACCCAGCAATCTAATATGCAGCGCCATCAATTGACCCACACCGGTGAGAAACCATTTCGATGCAAACGTTGCGGTCGTTACTTCTCGCAAAGGGTTAATCTTAAGAAGCATATTATGGGCCATTTGAATACCAAACCATATGGGTGTCGTATCTGTGAAAAGTCCTTCATTCAATTGGGCAATTTTAAGAAACATCTACAGTCGCATGTAAAGGATGGCATAGATATTGATATGAAGGCAACCATAGAGGAGGCCCAAGCTATAGCCAAACAAAATTTAGAGATGGCTGACGAGCAGCCGGTGTAAGTATATCACAAACCTTATACTACTCGCTTACCTATATGTCTTCTCTTGATGTCTGCTTCTTTCCAGTGGCTTTGAGTGCGCAGTTTGCCGTTCAGTCTTCAACAATTTCACCGATTTCGAATTGCATGAAAGTGAATGCAATGAAAATGCTATCGAACAGAAATACAACCCAGAACAAATGCATGAAGAAGTGATTGTTGAAGAAACCGACCATGTTGAAGATCACATACTACCCATTGAGACTGGTGCATGTTTGGGAGCTTATGCTCCCTTAAAGTTTAGCGACTCCCATTTGGATACCCATGAAATCATCATTGAGACCAGTCGATAAAGAAGTTTGTGCCAGTGTTGAAGCGAACATAAACTTGTGACAGCAAATGGAATGAACGAAACTACAATAGTTGAGCGAGCACACACAAACACAATATACACTTAGGTTTGGGAGCCAAGCCAAAGAGGCGCGCAAGTGAATTTTGTCGTCTTTGTATTTTTTTTTTCTTGTTTAGTTCAAATAATTTTAAAATTATGATAATATAAAATAATAAATGAAATATGATTCATTATGTTAAATAAAAAGACATTACATGGTAGACGATATTTAGTTGTTAAAAAGTAGATTTTAAGCAAGTTTGTTGTAAACTATGAAGCTACATTCTAGAATGGGTTGTATAATAGTGTGTGTACTGGGTTTCACTCTTCCCCTAAAATGAACTAACTTGCAAACTAATATGGGTGCCGCGCTGAAAGGTCTCCAAATCACATACCGATTGGGCTGGTACGTGGCTTTTCTCTAGGCTTTCACTGTTCGTATGTATGTATCAGCAGTCTTTAAATCCCTGACGACTTACATACATATGCGATAAGATGATGGGAATATAGTCCCTTTGTTGGCAAAAAACAGTACTGGGAGGGGTACTGATAAAGCGCACTTATTCTTTTAACAAGCGATAAGAAGACCTGAACTAAAGCTAGCGGTGGCTGAACTAAACTGATTGGACTCAGAAGTGGTTCAACTAACCATACAAAACAGCAACGCAAAGAAATTCTTCAAAGGCGGCAGCCCTTGCCGCCTCCATCGGTCCATTCCAGTACTCACAACCGGCTGCCATTAATTTGATATCCACATAAAGAGGAAAATACTGAGATTTACCCTGCCGACGACGGGCTTCACCGTGTCAACCCAATACGTACAATCGGCTACAATGGGATTGTAAATATTCAAGTCTAGGGACTCTATATTTTTGGGATGGTTACCCTGCCTGGCACGGGATAATTGTGAACATCACACAGGCTGGACCATTGAGGTAAAATCTGTGTGATGTTCATTGCTGTTACGAGAGGCTTAGCTGCGAGCTATCGGTTCCGTCCACAGGTTGCGGATAGTAGAATGCTCCATACGGAGTTGCTGCAACGGCAGTCGCGGACAATCAGCGGTATCGAGCGGAGAGTCTCAGTGAGAGGCCGTGCAGAACCGGCTCTTGCACAAATACTGAGTGCAAAAGAACAGTTATTAGCGCCTTTTAATAACCAATGGGCACCATGTTCCCGCGGCGACTGTTTTTATAGACCGGAACGAGCCGGCTCACCTACAAAAGCTTAACGAAATTCACCACCTCAATATAAAAATGTGGCTACAACAACAAAAACAACCCTGCCTACAAGCGGGACACACATTTAATACCAGCCCTATAGGTATTGAGGTGGCTGCATCTGCCGGAATGTATTGTAGTTGGTTCCATGGAAGGTTAACTTATCAGATGCCATAGGCAACAAATTGACTGCAAAAATGGCATTCACTAGTTTGCGGTTTATCTATTTTACGGTGAACATCTAGAAAATCGTTGCCTATCCGCAAGATTATGGTTGGGATGTCCGTTGCGAAAATGGGTCAGAAACAACTACCCAAACAATAATTATGGTGTCTACGCAGCAGTAGCAGATCCTTGTCTACTGACGAAGTTGGAACACTAGAAAATGGAGAAAAACTGCCACAGGTAGCTAGAGCCGTGTTATCGAAGTTCTGGATCTAATTCCACTGCGCTCCGCTTACATTTTGAGTCCATACTGGGGCTGCATTTCTTACAAATGTTTCATATGTAGTTAACAAGCTGCTATTGTCCACACCCACCTGGTTTCCCCCCGCGGGCTAAGGTATAACTCGTGGGGGAGGGGACATTTTTATTTGCCGAGACTAGAGTAGAGAACACGGAGTTTGTTTAGGTTTATAAAATCTTGTTTATTTGAGTGTAGGTATAAAGATGATTAGTGACTACAAGCGAATACTTAACGCCCAGGCTTGGAGCGGCACTCGGAAATACGGACCAAATCAGGCAGTGGCTGGTTGATGTAGGTGGAGACCTGGCATGGTACTCCCACTTCTCGATCAAAGACGTTCCGTTCACGGGTGGAACTTGGCATGGCGGTAATTGGCTACGGCTGGTCAAACGTTGGAGGCCGGGCACGGCACTCTTAAGGTTGCAGCTAGGATCACAATAAATCAATGGCAGGCGGCGCCAGCTGACGATGTTGAGGACCTGGTACGGTACTTCCACCTTCACACACGGAAGCTAGAGTTAAGACTAGGCGGGGTTTAACGGGAATTGATTTGGTTGCGGGGAGGCCTGGAACAGCACTTCGAAGCGAGGCGTTGGCGTTGCGGGGAACGTCGGAGTTATTCGGCGAGGCAGTAGAGGTTAGGTTACGTCGGTCGTCGAGTCACAATGCGATCGCACGGGATATGCCTCGGGTTGTTACGGTGCAGTGACCACGGAAGTACACTGTTCTGGGAAGGGTGAAATAGGTGGTGATAAGGCGCGGGCATGATGTAAGTATACCGGGCTGGGGTTCACTCGGCGGGGGTTTTGTGATGCAGTGACCACGAAAGTACACTGGTTGGCGAAGGTAAATCAAAGTACAACGGCGGATATATGGTGCAGTGACCTCGAAAGTACACTATACACTATATATTGGGTTGCCCAAAAAGTAATTGCGGATTTTTTAAAAAGAAGTAAATGCATTTTTAATAAAACTTAGAATGAAATTTAATCAAATATACTTTTTTACACTTTTTTTCTAAAGCAAGCTAAAAGTAACAGCTGATAACTGACAGAAGAAAGAATGCAATTACAGAGTCACAAGCTGTGAAAAAATTTGTCAACGCCGACTATATGAAAAATCCGCAATTACTTTTTGGGCAACCCAATAGTACAAGCTATTCCGGAGTGACCACGAAAATACACTGTTTAGCGTGACATAACGGCGGAACTATGGTGCAAAAAAAAATTTCAGCAGTGGTTTTCCCCTCCGAATGTTGGCGACATTTGTGACGTACTATGCTATGGCAAAAGCTTCTCACCAAAGAGTTGTCGCGCTGCGGCACTCCGTTCGGACTCGGTTATAAAAAGGAGGCCTCTTATCTTTGAGCTTAAATTTGAATAAGACTGCACACAATGATACGAGTATTTGAGAAGTTTGCCCCTGTTCTTTAGTGGATTGTTCATGGTCAATATTTGCATTTGCTATATAGTGATCTCCGTGCCGCTGGACAGTCATCACAATTTACAGTCAAAGCTGGGAATGTCATCCGTGGCGTCAAGTGCGCAATGCGCTGTTCGCAGACGGAAGCCACACAGTTTTGCTGAAGAATCTGGATCTGCCTGGAGTCGAGTACCTTACAACTGTCCTCAGCCTGTCTGAACACTATTTTAGCAACCGATATTTGGAAGGCCTGCAGACCTATAAGCCTTACGTCCTTTCTACTCAAAACCATGGAACGTTTTGTGGACACCATGATAAGGTGTAGGACATCCAGTGAAATTTTCAAATACAAACAGCATGCCTATGTCAAGGGGAGTTCAGTGGAGACTGCCCTGCACGAGATAATGTGGAAGTCGTCGAACAAGGCGTTGTACAATTTAGGGAAGATTGATCAATAAATGCGCTTGCAATGGCTCAAAGAGTGAAAATCGGGCCATATACATATATGACAGCTATATCTAAATCTGAACCGATTTCTATGAAATTCGCCAGTAATGTCGAGAGTCATAAAAAAATCCGTCCCGCCATATTTCGAAAGAATGGGTTGACAAGTGACCATTTTATTGCAATATTACTGCAAATCGGACGAACATATATATGGGAGCTATATCCAAATCGGATCCGATTTTTTCCAATTTCAATAGACTTTGTTTCTAGGCCGAAGAACATGCCTGTACTAAATTTGAAGACGATCGGATGAAAATTGCGACCTGTACACAAAATAACATGGACAGACAGACGGACGGACAGACAAGCAGACGGATATAGCTAAATCGAATCAGAAAGTGATTCTGAGTCGATCGGTATACTTATCAAAGGGTCTATTTCTCTTCCTTTTGGGTGTTACAAACAAATGTACTAAGTTATAATACCCTGTACCACAGTAGTGGTGTAGGGTATAAAAACTGTTTTCCAAGCAAGCAAATAAAAAACCAACCAAAATCAGCTGTTTTTCTGCAAATTTTCACTGAAAGTCGTTCGCATACTTTTGCTTGCAAATTTTTTAAAGAGAGTAAAATGGCTCTTATTCTCCTGCTAATTTTTACTGGAAAAGTACGCGAACAGACCTTTTGCATGCAAACTTTGCAAATCCACTGAATACGAAGAAAGTTTTCAATGATCATTCCAAAGCTACTTCTTAATGCAGAGTTTACATGGCACATCTGATGTATGGTCATTGTAATAGTATTGGTGTATGCTACACATAACCATGAGACATGGCTGAAAAATCAAAATCATTTGATTTGTTTCGATGAATGGCGTCTATCGATTACCGTTTACAAAGAAATGTGTAATCATTGATTGACAGATATTGAATTTAAAAAATTAAATAAAAATATTGATATTAAAAAATTAAATAAAATCAAAGAAATGGAAAGTCGATGTACCGTTTTAGGCAAAAGCTGCAATCAACACGTACGCACGATCATGACACAATTACCAGGTAGTGTACCGTAAACAGCTGAGTACAATTTTTTCTGGCGAAGTGCACTATTTGTCAACGAGTTTTGGTTGTGTGTGTGTGAGTTTTACAGTTAAAAACCATAAAACACAAACAACGAAAAATGGCGCGAACTATTGGTATTGCAGATTAAAAAAAAAAAAAATAAATGCATTTTTAATAAAACTTATTGGGTTGCCCAAAAAGTAATTGCGGATTTTTTTAAAGAAAGTAAATGCATTTTTAATAAAACTTAGAATGAACTTTATCAAATATACTTTTTTACACTTTTTTTCTAAAGCAAGCTAAAAGTAACAGCTGATAACTGACAGAAGAAAGAATGCAATTACAGAGTCACAAGCTGTGAAAAAATTTGTCAACGCCGACTATATGAAAAATCCGCAATTACTTTTTGGGCAACCCAATAGTAACATCAAAATCAGAGTTGAACTAATCATTGATTTTGACAGATAGTGCACTCAATATTTTGTTGTTGGGCAACTTCCACTACCTGTAAATGAATATATCTTGCACACGATGAATACGATCATGATGTGCCATGTAAACTCTGCTTAAAGTTTGCCTTTTGTCAGTTACTTTTTTATACCCACCACCATAAGATAGGGGGTATATTCATTTAGTCATTCCGTTTGCAACACATCGAAATATCAATTTCTGACCCTACAAAGTACATATATTTCGGATCGTTGTAAAGTTCTAAGATGATTTAACGATGTCCATGTGTCTGTTCATCTATCCGTCTGTCCGTCCATCTGTTGTAATCACTCTAGAGCCTTCAAAAATCGAGATATTAAGATGAAATTTGGCACTGATACGACTTTTTGATGCACGCTGGTTAAGTTCTTGAACGGGCCAAATCGGACCATATTTGGATAGAGCTGCTATATAGACCGATTTTCCGATAAAGGGTCTAATGCCCATGAAAAATGAGACAGTGAGTAGTTTAAGGCTTCCCGACCCAAATATGGTTCAGATCGGACTATATTTAGCTATAGCTACCATATAGATAGAGGCTACCGTAACGCAGAGGTTAGCATGTCCGCCTATGACGCTGAACGCCTGCGTTCGAATCCTAGCAGGACCATCTAAAAAAGTTTTAGCGGTGGTTATCCCCTCCTAATGCTGGCAACATTTGTGAGGTACTTTGCCATTTAAAAACTTCTCCCCAAAGAGGTGTCGCTTTGGGGCACGCCGTTCGGACTCAGCTATAAAAAGGAGGTCCCTTATCATTGAGCTTAAAATTGAATCGGACAGCACTCATTGATTTGTATGAAATTTGTCCCAGTTCCTAATGGAATGTTCATGGGCAAATTTGCATTACCATGTAGACCCATCTCCCGATAAAGGGTCTGAAGACCATAAAAGCTTTATTTTTTATCCGATTTCGCTAAAATTTGCAACAGTGGGTTATTTTAAGCCTCCCAACAACTGACCCAAATATGGTTCAGATTGGACTATATTTAGCTATATCTGCCATATAGACCGATCTCCCGATAAAGGGTCTGAAGCCCATAAAAGCTTTATTTTTTATCCGATTTCGCTAAAATTTGCAACAGTGGGTTATTTTAAGCCTCCCGATATCTGATCTAAATATGGTTCAGATCGGATTGTATTTAGCTATAGCTGCCATATAGACCGGTCTCCAGATAAAGGGTTTGAAGACCATAAAAGCTTTATTTTTTACCCGATTTCGCTGAAATTTAAAACAGTGGGTTATTTTAAGCCTCCCAATATCTGACCCAAATATGGTATAGATCGGACTATATTTAGATATAGCTGTCATATAGACCGATCTCCCGATAAAGGGTCTGAAGCCCATAAAAGCTTTATTTTTTGCCTGATTTCGCTGAAATTTGGAATAGTGCGCAGTTTTAAGTCTCCCAACATCCGACTATATTTAGATATAGCTGTCATATAGACCGATCTGCCGATAAAGGGTCTGAAGCCCATAAAAGCTTTATTTATTACTCGATTTCGCTGAAATTCGAAACACTGAGTTTTTCTAAGCCTCACGATATCCGACCTTAATATTTTTCAGATCGGTTTATAATTGGATATATCTGCCAAAAAGACCAATATTTTGTTCTACACAATTGAATAGTGACATAAAAATTAGAGCACTCAATGTCCGTGCCGAATTTGTGTGCTTAATTTATCCAATTTACACCGGATTGTGAAAAAATGGGGTTTACATATATACCCGAGGTGGTGGGTACCCAAAGTACGGCCCGGCCGATGTTGTACTCTAATTTTTTTAAAACAAAGAGCAACTTTTTTACTCCCATTTTTACTGGCAGAGCATACAAACACATCAAATTGTCAGCTGACAATTTTTTAACTGTTGAAATTTTTTAAATTTTGTACTTGGGACAGCAGGCTTTGAAATTTTGTTTGTCCGACATGCAGATTTTTAGTTGAAAATTTTTCTTCGACATAGAAACACCAAAAAAACCCTGCTCTAATTGAAAATTAATCATGGATAATACAGAGAATAAAGCCATAGAAAAAAACCCAGATGAAAAAATAGACAATCAAAATCTCTCCACTCAGGAACAATCATCTGGTTCCAATGGCTGTTTTAATATCAATCACCTAAGGAATCTTGCCATTGAGAATGAAAAAATCAACAACATTCTAAAATCAGAGTTTCAACCAATGCCCACAAATACAGACACCAAGGCAAATGAACAGAATTGCTTCCATCCGGAACAACCATCCTGTTCCAATGGCGGTTTCAATGCCAATCAATTGTGGGCTCTTGCCAGTATAAATGAAAAAGTCAACAACATTTTGAAGTCACCAAAGACGACAGCTGCTTTGTCACCCAAATCGGTAATTATTGTGAAATTTTAGTTTAATTTATACATATTTTTATTATATTTTTTCTATCATCTCCTTTAGTCACGTTACAACATCAGTGCCGAGCCATTTGTTCCTCAGTGTCAACGAGCCCATGTAACGGATACACCATCGTTCTCTGAAATGAGAAACATGCCGACATCTACTCCCCATGGCCGTTTAACTGCCAGACCATTATTTATGCAAATGAGCCCCGCTGCCGTTCAGCATTATAAGGGACACGATATAACTCCTCCTCGTCCTCATACAGCAGGTGGTGGTTACATCTATCAGAGTGTGCCCATACAATTTTCACCCATTTGCTATGGGGGCAATCATAAAGATCTCAATCGCATGGTAAGAATTTCCAAAGATATTTCAGGGATATTTATCGGTTAGGTTAGGTTAGGCTTAAGTGGCAGTCTGCCATCAGACTCACTTAGACGTTTTCGTCCATTGTGATGCCACAGGAACAGAAGAAGGAAGATGCCTTTTAGTTACTACCGTTGAACCATCCAGATCGCCCAACAACTTGTGAATGTTCACATTCGCTAAATCAGTAAAGTTCTCAAAGAAATGAGAACCTAAAGTGGATCTCCTTCCAACTGCTAGTGCGGGACCCACACAAAAAAGGTGTTCCATAGTCTCTTCTTCCTCGATGTCCCTACAGCTTCTGCAAAAGTCGTTGCTGGCAACCTTCAGTCTGTCAGCATGTTTTAGACAATGACCTGTCCATGTTTTAGACAATGACCTGTCATGACGGACACAACGACTGAGACGTCTGTTCTAGCCAATGACAGCAAAGCAGTAGACCTCTTCAAGTCTTGATGAGGCCACATAGTTTTGGAATGCTCACAACCCCCTCTTTGTGACCATGTATCATTCGTTGCCCTTTTGGGCCTGGTTCTGAAAACTTAGCTTAAATGTCGCTAGAGGCATGCCCACAGATTCCAGTATACCTGGAATTCGTAGGCTAAATCCTAGTCTCGCAAGCTCATCCGCATTACAATTGCCTGGGATATCTCTGTGGCCCGGCATCCAGAACAGGTGAATTTTGAACTGTTCAGCCATCTCGTTGAGAGATCTGCCACAGTCGAGGGCGGTTTTTGTGTTCAGAAATACGTTCTTCCAGGGATTTAATGGCTGCCTGGCTGTCTGAGAAGATATTTATGCCAATTGTCGCAATGAGCACTTCCTTAATTGCATGGATCTCTGCTTGATACACACTGCAGTGATCGGGTAATCTCTTCTATATGACCAGTTCTAGATCTTTAGAGTACACCCCCAAGCCCACCTGGTCGTTTAGTTTGGAACCATCCGTATAGAAATCTATGTAAATTCTGCTACCAGGAATATCGTAGTTCCAATCGGTTCTATATGGAATAGTGGTACAGTAATTTTTATCAAAAATCGGCTCAGGTAGGATGTAATCCACACTGCCTGGAACATCGGATATTGTATTAACGGATAACACAGTGTCCGTAGCCGCCACATGACCAATGAGAAAGCTGCCTTAACCTCACGGCAGTGGTCGCTGCAATTTGGGTAGCTACAATGTCCAGAGTCATAAGATGCAAATGCAAAGTTTGCCCATGAACATTCCACTAAGGAACAGGGGCAAACTTCTCACATATATGAATGAGTGCAGTCCGATTCAAGTTTAAGCTCAATGATAAGGGGCCTTCAATTTATGGCCGAGTCCGAACGGCGTGCCGCAGTGCGACACCTCTTTGGGCAGAAGTTTTACATGGCATAGTACCACTCAAATTTTGCCAGCTTTTGGAAGAGAAAACCACCGCTGAAAATTTTTACTAATGGTCTCGCCAGGATTCGAACGCAGGCGTTCAGCGTCATAGGCGGACATGCTAGATTTTTTTTTTAGATTGATTTTTTCTGAGATTATTGGTTTGGTTATGGTCCCCAGGTCTAGCTCTGGAAATCGCGTCTTGACAACTGCCATCACCAATCTGTCCCTAGCGGCATTAGCAAAGGTTCTTGGACCCATCTTGCTATTGTTCGCCCTAGTTCATTTAGGCATGGGGTGCCCTCCAGATGACCGCAGCCTTTTGCCTGACTGCAGTGCAGTTTCCGACTCTAGACGTGTAGTCTTTGGGGTAGCCTGTGCAGTGAATTCCCGAGCCCAATTTGGGGAATCTCTCTACCTATCAGTGAGAGTTTTAGGATCATTCGCACCAAGCATCTCAATAAACGTGAGAGCGATGGACCTTCTATTATTCCAACCATTTAAAGAGGGTGCTGGCTTGCCGAGGTTCTTGGTCCCATCCTACTATTGTTCGGCCTAGTTCTTTTAGGCAGGGGATGCTCTCCAGGTAACCGCAGCCTTTTGGCAGACTGCGGTGCAGTTCAGTGAATCCCCAAGCCCAATTTAGGTAGTCTCTCTCCCTATAAGTGAAAGTCTTAGAATCATGGCGAGACTGAGATGAGAAACATGCCGACCAAGCCTCTCAATAAACCTGAGAGCGATGGGCCTTCTATTATTCCAACCTCTTCAAGAGCGTGTTGATTTGCCGGGGAAGGCCGATGGGCTAGGCAAATTATAAGCATGCGAAGAAGGAATAGGTTCGACCTTGTTCTTTAACCTCGAACCAGGTGTCTTCGTCAAAAGCCCCTGCTGACCAGTCGTCTGTCGGCTGGTGGAGCCTGAAGCAATCGCTCCACCAGTCGAGGTTTTAGTAGCAGACAACATGCTACGGCCTGATACCACCCCCGCAGCTGTTGGGTCTTTGGAGTCCATTCTAAGCCTACTCCCGGGCTCTAGATATGCCGCTCCACTGGAAACAGACGCAGATCATCAACCGCCTAATAGATACCTGTCTCGCAGCTATGCTTGAGTGACTTAAATTTGTCTTCCAAAAATAATGACCTATTACGAGTTACAGGAAAATTGTTGCAGAGTAAAGTAACAATACGTCCGCTCCACTCAACGGTTCAAACTCCATCGGGTTTATCCGGTACGAACAGCCGGATGCCATGGGATTATGTGTCTCCAAGGAGTTACAAATTGCACATTTTAGGTGACTTCCCTTGTGATCATTTAAAAATTCCGTTACATTTTTTTTTCATAATAAACTGCTCTTCATAATCCACGGGTCCACCCGGTCCTTAGAGACTGGATAAACCATATGCTAAGGAACAGGTGGATAAATTGTGTTTGCCATGGCATAAATATAAGGAAGAAAGTGGCACAGGGTGGCATTTTATCACCACTCCTATGGGTGACCACCATAAATGACCTATTACGGATGCTGACTGAGAAGGGATTTGAACCCGTCTGCTACGCAGACGATACTATAATACTTCTAAGGGGTAAGCATCCGAACGAGCTATGCAGAAGGGCCAAAAGGGTCTTGCATATGGCATATGACTGGGCTAGATCCAGAGGTTTCAATTTTAACCCAGAGAAGACTGAAATATGCCTGTTCACTAGGAAGACAAAGGTGGGTCAATTTAACGCACCACGTTTCCTCAATAAGACGAGTTCAAATACTTACTAACATGGTCAAATACTTAGGTGTAATCTTGGACAGGAAACTGAATTGGAAGTGTTACATTCAGGAGCATACTGAGAAGGTTCACAGACGGGTCGTAGGCTCCAAATGGGGCCTAAATCCTAGGATAGTCCACTGGCTCTACAGGAGCATGATTAGACCGATACTTACTTACGCCCCAGTAGTTTGGTGGACTGCTATGGAGAAAAAGTGCAACATAAGGACCATAAAACAGGTTCAGAGAACATGTTGTCTTGGCGTAGGCGGAGCGATGAGGACCACGCCCACTAGGGCACTGGAGACTATTTTAGATATCCGACCCATTGACATACAGATTAAGTGTGAGGTAGCCACTGTGGCTATGAGACTTAAGGTGATGGGAGAATGGATTGAGGATGGGAGCAGCTCATACCATCGCGGTATAATCGAGGCGACGATGGGAAACCTGGAAGGAAGCGAAGGGGTACCTGAGATGAACCTTGAAGTCGAGTGCAAAGCACTGCTGCCATTGGCACAATCTTGGATTGACGGAACCCTAGTATTGCCATCTGAAAGATCATGTTACACGGATGGATCAAAGCTAGAGGACGGAGTGGGCCTGGGGGCTTACATTGAGAATCCAGGGACTGAGATTTGTTTTAGACTGTCTGACCATAATACGTGATGCGTGAAGTGGTGGGATGCTAATGCGAGGACGTCCAGTGTGTACATCTTTACCGACAGTAAAATTGCCATAAAGGCAATAACAACCAGCACGGTAAGGTCACGAACAGTCTTGCAGTGTAAGAAGAAGATTAACGCCTTCTCTGAGGATGGGAAAATCCGCATCGTTTGGAGGCCGGACCATAAATGAGTAAGGGGGAATGAAAAGGCAGACGATTTTGGGGGTAAAGGCCAGAGGACTGCGGTCAATAAACTTGGTAAACCCGAAGCTTTACGGGTCGACGCAGTCCGAGTTAAGGGAGTGGTCGACGAATGCGCATGCAACATTGTGGAACAGCGAAACGGTCGGTAGGATGGCGAAAACCCTATGAGGGGATCCATTTTGTGAGAAGACGAGGCTATTACTGAAAGGAAGTTAGAAGCAAGTCAGTATAGCTATTGGTATCATAACGGGACACATAGGACTACGAGCTCACTTATGTAAAATCGGTGCGGCAAGTGATATCATGTGTAGGGCATGCGGGGAAGATGATGAGACGTTGGAGCATTTCCTTTGTCATTGCCCGGCTGTCGCGCCCAACAGATACCGGTGGAGACATAATATCAGACATGAATTAACTTAGGGGAGTGGTAAGGATTTTGTAAGTAGCACGGAATTCCTAACCTAAAATTTTCTTTCTAGAGGCTGCTTTATAGTTTTTTGAGCGCACAGCAAGCTGATTACTGGCTTAGGTGTATGTCCGTAGTGGCATGAGCCGGATTAGTATCTGCACTCTTTTTCAGCCCAACCTAACCTTCACAATATTATTGGGTTGCCCAAAAAGTAATTGCGGATTATTCATATGGTCGGCGTTGACAAATTTTTTCACAGCTTGTGACTCTGTAATTGCATTCTTTCTTCTGTCAGTTATCAGCTGTTACTTTTAGCTTGCTTTAGAAAAAAAAGTGTAAAAAAGTATATTTGATTAAAGTTCATTCTAAGTCTTATTAAAAATGCATTTACTTTCTTTTAAAAAATCCGCAATTACTTTTTAGGCAACCCAATATCTTAGATTCATTAAAATATTATTTTTCTTTATTTCTTGTGTCTATGTACAAAAATTTTTATGCAGTTTCCACAACCTATGCCACCTCCACCTCCATTTGCTTCAAAAGCTTTGGGTGCCACAGGATATGAATCGCATAAGGATTGTTCGACACCAGCCTCTTTAGGTGTTTCAAGACCTATAGCCATGGCCAATGGAACAATACAGCTAAGATTACGTGATGGAGTGCGGTAGGAGTACCCCACCCCAAAAAAGTACCATAAAAACCAATAAACATGACATACTTTTTCAGCATTGATATGACCCTGGATAAATCAATTAGGGTTTTTAATGAGCGTACCATGGTGGCCATAGGATTATCTCGCAACTATACTGCCTCGGCTTTCATCCATCCCAATGGCAGAATACTACAGACAGGTACTAAAGTCGATATAGTTACCTATGATGCCATGGAGAAAAACAATTATGTGTAAGATCATCAACATGTTGTCCATGCTTAACACCAGAGAAATAAAAAAAAAAAAACGATTTTCTTGTTTGGTTTCAGGCGCTATGCCAAAATGTGGTACAAAGGCATAAGTTTCACCTCAGATGTTTGTGCCTTGGTTTATCTAGTCGATACAGCGGGAACTCGCACAACTACAGACACTTTTACAGATCTTACCAAGGACTACACTTTGGCTGTGTTCTACGAGTAGGTCAATTGATGTACACTTGCTCACTCCCTTGAAGCTGTTCTTTGTTTGATCATGGAAATTTTTTTTTGCTCATTTCAGAAATACTCGTCATGGACCTACATACTATCAGGAAGCTTGTGATGTTATTCAACAGGGTCTTTATCATTGTAACGAGGATGGTGCTGAAATTTATGATCTAAATGGCTTCCGCATATTTCAAGGTGCTGATGGCCTTGTCAAGTAAGTTTGATCATATTGGGTTGCCCAAAAAGTAATTGCGAATTGATGCCTTAAATACATGGTCCTAAATTTGGATATCAAATTCGTACACTACTCCCAAATACCTTTATTTAGGCCCCATATTGCGATGGTCAGTCAAAAATAGCTGTTTGTAGGGTATTTTGGGAAAGGGGTAGACCCCCAGAAAATTGGTCCCGAAAGTGGTTATCAATTCTTGCTCTACCCCCAATTCCTTTCATTTAAGCCCCACATTGGCTTGGTCTCTGGGAAAGGGGTAGACCCCCAGAAAATTGGTCCCGAAAGTGGTTATCAATTCTAGCTCTACCCCCAATTCCATTGATTTAAGTCCCACATTGACTTGATCGGTAAATATGCCCGATTTAGGTGTGTTTTGGGGAGTGGGGGTGGTCCCCCAATCACTAAGCCCGGAAAATATATATTCTCATTGCCATTGGCCTCAAAATTGAATATCAAACTCGTTTTCTAATCTCAAATACCATTCGCTTAAACCCCTTATTGAAAAAGCCAGAAAATATGTCCGATTTGGGGTATGGACCCTAAAAACTAACAATATCGAGATCTACTCCCTTTAAGACCCAAAATTGTCTTGGTGAGCAAATACGTCCTAGTTGGGATTTGTTATGGTGGTGGGACATTCCCTAGAGAGTTGGTCCCGAATGTTGTTATCAGATTCGTGGTTTTCTCCCAAATACCTTTCATTTGAGCCCCATATTTCCATAGTCGGCAAACATGACCGGTTTCGGGGGTGTTTTGGGGGATGGGGCGGCCATTAAGTGACCCTGGCGTCCCCTAGAGAGTTGGTCCCGAATGTTGAAGTCAAATTCATGGTCTACTCCCAAATACCCTTCAATTGAGCCCCATTTTACAATAACGGCAAACATGACCGGTTTCGGCGGTGTTTTGGGAGATGAGGCAGTCGTTCAGTGACTTGGCCCTGAAAATATCAGATTCGTGTTCTGCTCTAAAATACTTCTTATTACAGCCCCATATTGGAATGGTCAGCAAATGCGTCCTATATGGGTGGTGCTATGGTGGTGGGGTGGCCCCATACACACTTTTTCCCGAATATTGATATCAGATTCGTACTATACTCCCAAAGACCTTTCATTTGAGTCCCATATTGCTATGGTAGTAAATTTGTGCTCATTGGGGTGTTTTTGGGTAGGAGCGGCACCTTTCAGCAAAAATGTTTTATTTGGGTGGTAATATGGGGTTGGGGTGGCCCCAATATTGTTATCATATGCGTGCTTTACTCCCAAAGACCTTTAATTTGAGCCCCATATTGCTATTGTAGTAAATTTGTCCTCTTTGGGGGTTGTTTTTGGAAGGGGCGGCCCCCATATACTTGGTCCCACATTTGGATATCAGATTCGTATTCTTCACTTAAATACCTTTTATTTGAGCCCCATATTGCCATGATCAGTAAATAAGTGCTGTTTGGGGGGTGTTTTGCGGAAGGAGTGCACCCCAGAAACTCGGTCCCACATTTGGATATCAAATTCGTATTCTACTCGTAAATACCTCTGATTTGAGTACCATATTGCCAAGGTCGGTAAATATGTCCGATTTAAGGGTGTTTTGGGGGTTGGGGTGGTCCCCCAAAAACTTAGTCCGACAATTGGATAGCAGATACGTTTTCTACTCTTAAATACCTTTCATTTGAGTCCCATATTGTCATGATTGCTTTATATATATATATGGTTGGTTCTGGGGGTGGGGCTGCCCCCCTAGGTACCCCATCCGAAATTTGGATACCAAACTTTTATTTAAGTGACTTTAAGAGAGCACACAATATTTCACTTAAATCGCAGCACTCATCACAGAGATCTGGCGTTTCTGAAAATTAGGTTAAGGGGGAGGGTCCGTCCCCCCTTCAGATATCAAAAAATGGAGTACCATCAAAAAATGGAGAACCCTGTTTTCACCACGGGGTGATTATGAACCATCTGAAAATTTCAAGAAAATCCGTTCAGCCGTTTCTGAGTCTATAAGGAACACACAAACATACAAACAAACAAACACAAATTGATTTTTATATATAAGATTCGTAATCTACTCTCTAATACCATTCATTTGAGTCCCCTATTGACATTTGAGTCCCTATCCCCATTTGGGGATACTTGGGGATGGGAGGACCTCCTATCACTTGGACCTAATTTTTTATGCCATATTTGTAATCTACTGTCGATTCTTTTCATTTGAAGCAAATATTGACATGAACGTCAAATATATCTGTTTAGAGGAGTTTTTTAGTTTGGGGAGGCCCGCTGGGTAATTGGGCCCAAATTTTAATACGATATTAGTTTTCTAGTCTCCAATACCTTTCATTTGATACCCATATTGTGCCTATCGATCCACTTTTGGTTTTGGGTGGCGTTTTTGGGGTTAGGGGGAGATTCCGCCCCCCATCCGATATCTAAAAATTATGTAGCCTATGTTTCCTTGCAGACAAACTTACATAATCTGTGCAAATTTTTAGAAAATCGGTTCAGCCGTTTTTGATTCTACGGAACAAACAAAAAAACCGAGTTCATTGTAGTCATGATGAGTCGTATGACCATTTAAGGCGTTTTTGGGGGGTAGGGTGACCCTCTATACTTCGATGCCAGATTCGTAATCTACTTCCGAATACCTTTCTTTTGAGGCCCATATTGACATGAACGTCCAATATGTCTGTTTGAGGGAATTTTGGGATTGGGGAGGCCCGATGGGTTCTTAGACCCAAATTTTAATACCATATTCGTATTCGTATTCGTATTTTCCAGTACGTTTCATTTGATACCCATATTGTGTCTATCGGTCCACTTTTGGTTTTGGGTGGCGTTTTTGGGTAACGTATTCTATTTTCCGCCCCATCCGATATTTAAACATTATATATCCTTTGTTTCCTTGCAGACAATCTTACATAATCTGTGAAAATTTTTAGAAAATCGGTTCAGCCGTTTTTGATTCTACGGAACAAACAAAAAAACCGGGTTCAGTATAGTCATAATGAGTCATAAGCCCATTTAAAGCGTTTTTGGGGGGTAGGGTGACCCCCTATACTTCGATCTGATTTTGTGTGCCAGATTCATAATCTACTCCCGAATACCTTTCTTTTGAGGTCCATATTGACATGAGAGTCGAATATGTCTGTTTGGGGGAATTTTGGGGTTGGGGCGGCCCGATGGGTTCCTAGACCCAAATTTTAATACCATATTTGTATTCTATTTTCCAATACGTTTCATTTGATACCCATATTGCCCCGATCTGTCCACGTTTGATTTTGGGCGGTGTTTTTGGGTAACGGGGGAGGGTCCGCCCCCCTTCCGAAATCAACAAATTATAAATCCTATTTCTCCTTTCTAATCATATTCGCAATCTACTCGCGAATACCTGTTATTTGAGTCCCATATTGTCATGATCGTCCAAAAAAACCTATTTTAGGGGGTTTTTGGGGTTGGGACGGCCCCACAGTTATTTGGACCCAATTTTTAATATGAATTGGGAGAATTGGGAAATACCCAATAAATACTTTTTTTTGGGTATTTATAATTTTGCAGATATCTAGGGGATATAAAAACATTTTGCAAACAATTTTTGATGATTTCGTATTCTTTGTATATAAACCAGATTTTCTGATTTCATAAAATCGGATTTTAGTTATACATAGCCGCAATAAATTGGCTCCGAAATTTGGCACAGTGAGTTCTGTTAGACTCGTACCTGAAGTGTGGATATAGCTGCCCTAAAGGGTATTGAGGCCATAAAAGATACATTTGTTACCCGAATTCGATAAAATTTGGCACAGTGTGTTCTGGTAGATCCCTACCCATTCCTGGCAAATGTGGTCTACATAGGACCATATTTGAATATAGCTGCCCTAAAGACCGACCGATCTCCCGATATAGTGTAATGAGTCAATAAAATGAGCCTTTCTCATCCTATTTCTATGAAATTTGGCTCAGAGAGTTTTTGGTACTCCTCTTTATCGGGGTGTAAAATATCGTCCAGATCGGACCATATTTGGATATAGCTGCCATATATCTCCCGATCTCCCGATATACGTGTAATGAGCCAATAAAAGGAGCCTTTTTATACCCTCCACCATAGGATGGGGGGCATACTAATTTCGTCATTCTGTTTATAACTACTCGAAATATTCGTCGGAGACCCCATAAAGTATATATATTCTTGATCGTCGTGACATTTTATGTGGATCTAGCAATGTCCGTCTGTCTGTCGAAAACACGCTAACTTCCGAAGGAGTAAAGCTAGCCGCTTGAAATTTTGCACAAATACTTCTTATTAGTGTAGGTCGGTTGGTATTGTAAATGGGCCATATCGGTTCATGTTTGGATATAGCTGCCATATAAACCGATCTTGGGTCTTGACTTCTTGAGCCTCTAGAGTATGCAATTCTTATCCGATTGGAATGAAATTTTGCAAGACGTGTTTTGTTATGATATCCAACAAGTGTGCCATGTGTGGTTCAAATCGGTCCATAACCTGATATAGCTGTCATATAAACCTATCTTGGGTCTTGACTTTTTGAGCCTCTAGAGGACGCAATTCTTATCCGATTTGAATGAATTTTGGCACGACGTGTTTTTTTGTGATATCCAACAACTGTGCCAAGTATGGTTCAAATCGGTCAATAACCTGATACAGCTGTCATATAAACCGATCTTGGGTCTTGACTTCTTGAGCCTCTAGAGGGCGCAATTCTTATCCGATTTGCCTGAAATTTTATACAACGGATTCTTTCATGACCATCAACATACGTGTTTATTATGGTCTGAATCGGTCTATAGCCCGATACAGCTCCCATGTAAATCCATCCCTCTATTTTACTTCTTGAGCCCCCAAAGGGCCCAATTCTTATTCGAATTGGCTGAAATTTTACACAGGTCTCCAATAAAGGGTGATTTTTTTGAGGTTAGGATTTTCATGCATTAGTATTTGACAGATCACGTGGGATTTCAGACATGGTGTCAAAGAGAAAGATGCTCAGTATGCTTTGACATTTCATCATGAATAGACTTACTAACGAGCAACGCTTGCAAATCATTGAATTTTATTACCAAAATCAGTGTTCGGTTCGAAATGTGTTCAAATTTTGACAAATTTTGTTCAGCGATGAGGCTCATTTCTGGTTGAATGGCTACGTAAATAAGCAAAATTGCCGCATTTGGAGTGAAGAGCAACCAGAAGCCGTTCAAGAACTGCCCATGCATCCCGAAAAATGCACTGTTTGGTGTGGTTTGTACGCTGGTGGAATCATTGGACCGTATTTTTTCAAAGATGCTGTTGGACGCAACGTTACGGTGAATGAACACATTTCGAACCGAACACTGATTTTGGTAATAAAATTCAATGATTTGCAAGCGTTGCTCGTTAGTAAGTCTATTCATGATGAAATGTCAAAGCATACTGAGCATCTTTCTCTTTGACACCATGTCTGAAATCCCACGTGATCTGTCAAATACTAATGCATGAAAATCCTAACCTCAAAAAAATCACCCTTTATAAGAGCAAATCTTTTCTTATATCCTGTTTTGCCTAAGAAGAGATGCCGGAAAAAGAACTCGACAAATGCGATCCATGGTGGAGGGTATATAAGATTCGGCCCGGCCGAACTTAGCACGCTTTTACTTGTTCATAAACATAAAAGGAGCATTTTTCATTTGATATTTTTTTCCTTTTGATAGACCTATCGTCCAGATCGGACCATATTTGGGAATTGCTGACTATCTTGTAGTGAACTGCGAGATTTCCGCAAAAGGAGAAGATAGAAGGTTTACTTATAGTCGATGTCGTTTATATAGAGGCAGTTCCGCGGTTACTGGTTTTATGCACCACATTGACCCGTGTTGTTTTGTCATCCATTTGCCCTGAAACAGGCACATTCCGAAGAGCCCATCACCAGTCAGCACGGCTTGGGAACCACATATACAACGAATACATTTCCTCTCTCTCGAAATTCTTTGAATCAATCAGCATGTCCTCTTTGCCTATCCTAGTCGGCACCCAAGACAAATAACTAGACAATTGATTGTTTAAATGATTGATGACAAATGTTTGTGTAATGTTTATTCGCTAATAAATAAAGGAAAACATTTTTAAAAAATTTAACAAGTTGTAAAGGTTAACCTTACGTGTTTAGTTAAGTTGTCCAAGCAAAAAAGAAAAGAATCAAGACCTGAAGGGCTTTTATACTATCACAAATGACGCTAAATTTACAAATACATTATCAATTTTACTGTCTATGATCAGACTGTAATAATAATTAGTGTTCAATGGATGCGGTTTATACCACATCCAACCCCTTTTGTGTTGCCCACTTTAGGGGTGACCATCTTCGCCACCCACTTTAGGGGTAACCATCTTTGCCGCCCACTTTAGAGTGACCATCATCGAGACAGCAATTAAACGCCGAAAGCAACTGAAGTCATTTCGACCCTCCGTCTTTAAGGATAGATCACAATTCTGGACCTTCATCTTTTTACTTTCGGATTTCAGCTCATGAGTTCTACTTGGCATTCCAGGTCCTGAATATAAGGCATATAAGACTACTCTTTCTATATCTCCTTATTATTACATAAGCATTTATACATTTAACATAATCTCTTTCACCTTTATCAGAATTACTCGCCCCAACAATAAATGCCTTATTCGCACCAGCCCCGGTAATGGTTCAGCAACATTAACAACTTCGGCAATACATTGCACTGCATCCTTGGGCAGTAATTCACATCTCTTTGTAAGGTAATTTGCGGAGAATTGACCAACTTGAAACGATGGAAATTTGAATCAATTTTTATTATTTTTTTTTTTCACAGACGCAATGAGAAACGCATGCACTTCGATGGCAACTCCTTTATATGTCGCAATGCAGGTCACTCGGCCGGTTTCAATGAAAATAATTTATTAGTCGTTAACTGAAATATCCATAGCTGTAGTAGAATAAGGAATCGATCAATCCAGCAGTAACATAACTCGTACCAGTTATACCAAGTTGGGTTTGTAGTTTGCAGTTTCAGTTCCAATGTGCCCGTCCAGCAGTTATCAGGTTCCCAGTTACAACATTCAATGGTAAAATTTATCTTCATTAGCATGATTTGTTTAAATTTATTGTTGTAATAATACAATGGACATTTTCATAGTGAAGTGTGTGAAGTATAATTGTTCTGCAAAAAGTACAACTAACGATTAGTGAAAGAAATTCAGTGAGATTTATGTTACCTGTAGATCGTTTTCCTGTATTCATCTATTTTATTTTTCAATTATTTGTAATGGTTTTAATAAAGAATTTGTTCTCAAAATTATTTGCCTTTTTCAATAATTGTAAAAGTTTTCACAGCGAGAAGAAAGAAGCTGAGAAACCAAATGGGAGTGTCACCTATAAGGATGTTACTACGACTTAAGTCTTAATATCATACCTTCCACAACGTACATCTAATAGTTTGGGTATGGAGCTGCAGTGTAGTGAACTATATACTGAGCTGGGTCATTGAACATACACCAATGCCAGTTGCGCTATAGTTTCGAATTCGCATTATCAGAAATACCGCTTCGACATCAAGATTCCTCATATATTGGGTTGCCCAAAAAGTATTTGCGGATTTTTTAAAAGAAAGTAAATGCATTTTTAATAAAACTTAGAATGAACTTTAATCAAATATACTTTTTTTACACTTTTTTTCTAAAGCAAGCTAAAAGTAACAGCTGATAACTGACAGAAGAAAGAATGCAATTACAGAGTCACAAGCTGTGAAAAAATTTGTCAACGCCGACTATATGAAAAATCCGCAATTACTTTTTGGGCAACCCAATATATACTGAGCTGGGTCATTGAACATACACCAATGCCAGTTGCGCTATAGTTTCGAATTCGCATTACCACTAATACCGCTTCGACATCAAGGTTCCTCATATACTTTTATAGGGATTAACCTTAAATGAGTTAAATTAGTAGAATCATCCACCGTTTGGTAGAGATTGTTGTTGTTGTTGTAGCAGTGTGTTATACACTGAGGAGGCAGCCCTTGCCGATGAAGAATTCCATCGGGTCAATCCGGTACGTGCAACCGGCTGCCATGGGATTGTTTGGTAGAGGTATTAGGCCTTTGCGGTGTGTGGCAACGAATAAAGCACTTAGACTGAATGAGTCAGAAACGTGGCGCTCTGCCAACTTTGGGCATTCTACTGTTTTGCGCGGATCGTGCGCGGAATAAAAGGCCCTCAGCTGTGTGAACTTTTTGTGGGGAGGAGGTCATAGTATCTCAACGCCCCGCCTCTTGCCAAATGTTTATACCCTCCACCATAGGATGGGGGTATACTATTGGGTTGCCCAAAAAGTAATTGCGGATTTTTCACATAGTCGGCGTTGACAACATTTTTCACAGCTTGTGACTCTGTAATTGCATTCTTTCTTCTGTCAGTTATCAGCTGTTACTTTTAGCTTGCTTTAGAAAAAAAGTGTAAAAAAGTATAATTGATTAAAGTTCTATTCTAAGCTTTATAAAAAATGCATTTACTTTCTTTTAAAAAATCCGCAATTACTTTTTGGGCAACCCAATACATTTAGTCATTCCGATTGCAACACATCGAAATATCAATTTCCGACCCTACAAAGTATATATATTTCGGAACGTCGTAAAATTCTCAGACGATTAAACGATGTCCGTGTGTCTGACCGTCTATCTGTTGCACTCACTCTAGAGCCTTAAAAAATTGAGATTTTTGATGCACGCTATATAGTCCGATATTCTGATAAAGGGTCTAATGCCCATAAAAACTCTATTTTTCATCCGATTTTGCTGAAATTTGAAACAGTGAATATGATATGGCTTCCCGACAACTGACCCAAAAATGGTTTAGAACGGACTATATTTAGATATAGCTACCATATAGACCGATCTCCTGATAAAGGGTCTGAAGACCAGAAAAGCTTTATTTATAACCCGATTTCGCTGCCACATTGCGTTATTTTACGCCTCCCAACATCTGACGTAAATATGGTTCAGATCGGTTTATATTTAGATATAGCTGTCATATAGACCGATCTCCCGATAAAGGGTCTGAAGGCCATAAAAACTTAATTTTTTATCCGATTTCGCTAAAATTTAAAACAGTGGGTTATTTTAAGCCCCCCTGTCATCTGACCTAAATATGGTTCAGATCGGACTATATTTAGATATAGCTGCCATTTAGACCGATCTGCCGATAAGGGATATGAAACCAAAAAGCTTTATTAATTACCCGATTTCGCTACAATTTGAAACAGTGAGTAGGTTAAGACCTCCCAACATCCGACTTAAATATACTTCTGATCGGACTATAATTAGATATAGCAGCCGTATAGACCGATCTGTGGATCTGTCGATATTAGACCACTCAATGTCCGTGCCGAATTTGGGTCCTTCAGTTATTCAATCTTCCCCGGATTGTGACGAAATGAGGTTTACCCGAGGTGGTGGGTATCCAAAGTTCGGCCCGGCCGAACTTAATGCCTTTTTACTGGTTGAAAATGGAGCAAATTTGTTTACAAAAATTTCAAACAATTTTCATTCACATCAAAAATTATGATGAGCCATTATGAATAACAAAAAGGAGTATATCGGTAATTCATATCAAATGTTGATATTTTTTTAACTTTCTTGTTTTTAAAATATGTATATTTTTTTTTTACAAATATAAGCTGCGTTTTTTGTTTTTATTGACACGAGTTCTCTCTTCTTTTGAAGCTTCACTATAATTTGTATGTTTTTGTTTTTTTTTAATGTATTATGGTCGTTTTACCAAGAACTTCTTTACCCATGTTTATATGCATTTTTATACCCTCCACCATAGGATGGGGGTATACTAATTTCGTCATTCTGTTTGTAACTCCTTGAAAAATTCCTCTGAGACCTCATAAAGGATATATATTCTTGATTTCCATGACATTTTAAGTCAATATAGCCATGTCCGTCCGTCTGTCTGTCGAAAGCACGGTAACTTTCGAAGGAGTAAAGCAGGCCGCTTGAAATTTTGCACAAATACTTCTTATTAGTGTAGGTCGGTTGGGTTTGCAAATGGGCCATATCGGTCCATGTTTTGATATAGCTGCTATATAAACCGATCTTGGGTCTTGACTTCTTAGGCCTCTAGAGGGCGCATTTCTTATCCGATTGGAACGAAATTTTGCACGACCTGTTTTGTTATGATGTCCAAAAACTGTGTTAAGTATGGTTCAAATCGGTCCATAACCAGATATAGCTGCCATATAAACCGATCTTGAATTTTGACTTCTTGAGCCTCTAGAGGGCGCAATTCTTTTCCGATTTGAATGCAATTTTGCACGACGTATTTCGCTATGACTTCCAACAACTGAGTTAAGAATGGTTCAAATCAGTCAATAAACTGATATAGCGGCCATATAAACCGATCTGGGGACTTGACTTCTTGAGCTTCTATAATGCGCAATTCTTTTTCGATTGGAATGAATTTTTGCACGACGTGTTTTGTTATGATATCCAACAACTGTGCCAACTGTGGTTTAAATCGGTACATAACCTGATATAGCTGTCATGTAAACCGATCTGGGGACTTGACTTCTTGAGCCTCTAGAGGGCGCAATTCTTATCCGATTGGAACGAAATTTTGCACGACGAGTTTTGTTGTGATATCCAACAACTTTGTCAAGTATGGTTCAAATCAGTCAATAAACTGATATAGCTGTCATATAAACCGATCTTGGGTCTTGATTTCTTGAGCCTCTAAAGGGCGCAATTCTTATCTGATTCGAATGAAATTTTGCACAAAATATTTTGTTATGATATCCAACAACTGTGTCAAGTATGTTTCAAATCGGTACATAACCTGATATAGCTGCCATATAAACCGATCTTGGGTCATGACTTCTTGAGCCTCTAGAGGGCCAATTCTTTTCCAATTTGAATGCAATTTTGCACGATGAGTTTTGTTATGATATCCAACAACTGTGCTGAGTATGGTTCAAATCGGTACATAATCTGATATAGCTGTCATATAAATCGATCTGGGATCTTGACTTCTTGAGCCTCTAGAGGGCGCAATTCTTTTCCGATTCGAATGAAATTTTGCACGATGAGTTTTGTTATGATATCCAACAACTGTGCTAAGTATGGTTCAAATCGGTATATAATCTGATATTGCTGTCATATAAATCGATCTGGGATCTTGACTTCTTGAGCCTCTAGAGGGCGCAATTCTTATCCGATTGGAACGACATTTTGCACGACGTGTTTCGCTATGACTTCCAACAACTGTGCTAAGTTAGGTTCAAATCGGTCAATAATCTAATATAGCTGTCATATAAACCGATCTGGGATCTTGACTTCTTGAGCCTCTGGAGGGCGCAATTCTTATCCGATTCGAATGAAATTTTGCACGACATGTTTCGCTATGGCTTTTAATAATTGTGCTAACTTAGGTTCAAATCGGTCCATAACTTGATATAGCTGCCATATAAACCGATCTGGGGACTTGACTTCTTCAGCCTCTAGAGGGCGCAATTCCTATCCCATTTGGCTGAAAATTTGCATGACCTATTTTATTATGACTTTCAACAACTGTGCCAAATAGGGTTCAAATCGGTTCATAACCTGATATAGCTGCCATATAAACCGATCTTGGGTCTTGACTTCTTGACTTCTAGACGGCACAATTCTTTTCCGATTTGAATGCAATTTTGCACAAAGTATTTTGTTATGATATCCAACAACTTTGTCAAGTATGGTTCAAATCGGTACATAACCTGATATAGCTGTCATATAAACCGATCTGGGGACTTGACTTCTTGAGCCTCTAGAGGGCGCAATTCTTTTCCGATTCGAATGTAATTTTGCACGATGAGTTTTGTTATGATATCCAACAACTGTGCTAAGTATGGTTCAAATCGGTACATAACCTGATATAGCTGCCATATAAATCGATCTGGGATCTTGACTTCTTGAGCCTCTAGAGGGCGCAATCCTTATCCGATTCGAATGAAATTTTGCACGACGTGTTTCGCTATGACTTTCAACAACTATGCTAAGTTAGGTTCAAATCGGTCAATAACCTGATATAGCTGCCATATAAACCGATCTGGCATCTTGACTTCTTCAGCCTCTAGAGGCGGCTATTATTATCCGATTATCGATAAATGCATTCCATGGTGGAGGGTATATAAGATTCGGCTCGGCCGAACTTGGCTTGCTTTTACTCGTTTGAAATCACATTTATTATGAATATTTAAAATTTTATTTCCTTAAAAAGTTCTATTGTATATATATGAAATGAAAAAAAATTTCAATAAAGCCAATTTCTGAGAAAAGGAACACAAAAATTACATTCTTTTGTTGTTGTTGCTACTGCTGTTAAAAAGAAAAAAATAGATATCTTAAAAAATATAAAACAGAATAAAAAAAAACCTAATATGTTCAGTCAATGTATTGCAGCAATACACTCAATTAGAAAATGATAGGAAAAGAACAGTAGTAGGGGGAGGGAGGGATACATACAGGCCAGGCAGAGAGTGAAAATAAACAAAAACATGTATGATACAATCAACTTAAAAAAGAAGCTCTTAATTGGTAAAACATCATTTCCCATTCAATTTTAATAATACAATAATACAAATTTAAAATTTTGTTTTACTAAAATATTTGAAAATACTTGGTTGCTATTTCTTAAATCTTCGTTAGTTTATAATGCAAGGGGACGCGACGAGGCGACGTCTCCCATGTTACATTCAAAATTCATTGCTATGTGATTTGTTTGGTTTTCTCTATATTTCTCTTGCTATGCTCTTTTGCTCTCTTGGCAAAATAATTTTGCTAGCGGGAGACTTGAATTTTCGCTTTGTTGGGGGGGGGGGGGGGGGGGGCATTTCTGCTTTTTTGTTTTTGCTTGGTTTTATGCAAAACTTAACTAGACATCATTTTTGTAATTGTTTAATAAACCTAATAAATTGCTATAAATGTTTATAAAAATTGTATGAGATGAAATGCTGGTTTGTTTGTGTTGTTTTTTTTTTTTTTTTTTTGAAACGTCTTTTCGCAGTTGTATGACATGTCTATGGGGGCATGGGGTTGTTACAGCATGAAGTCATGGTTTATGGAGATTAGAAATGCACATTTCTTGTTTTTTGTTTCTTAATAAATTCTAACTTCAGATCACTTTGTTGTAGTTTTTTTGTTTTGTTATTAATAATATGTTATCACCTAGGCTAAGTTGTCTGTCTAATTCTTCTTCTTCTTCTTCGTCTTCTTCCTATTCTGTTAAGATTTTAATCTTATATTGCAATTTAAATTAAAAACTGAGTTTAAAAACAAAACAAAAAAATTATGTTTTTTTGTTTTTGTTATACATTAACTACTAAATTAGTTGTAAATATAGCTGATGATTGGCAAATACTAAAGTGTTACTTGTTGTATAATCTTCTATGTGTCTACTATAAATACTCGAGTTTTTGTTTTTGTTTTTTCTGTTTTTTGTTCGCGCTTTTTGTTTCGGAGCGAGTTTATTGGAAGTTTATGCTTCGACAGGGAAGAAGTCTTTGAGCAAAGTGGTGCGCCTTTTTTCAGCTATGTCCATTTGGTTTTCTAAATCGCCAAGATCCGTAGTTTCGGCTCGTTCAATTTTCCAGGAGAGATTTTCAATTTCAGCCTCGAGTTGGGCCTGGCAAATCAAAGAAAGAAAGAAAGAGGGGAAAAAGTTAAAATAGGATTGACCAAATTTTGTTACAAAAATGAAAAAATTTCAGCAAAAATTACGACATGGCTGAGAAAGCATGCCGTGGCATAGATCCATTCAAGGCAAAAATAGTAATTTTTATGTAAACAACGGATACTGTCTTCTTGGGAGTCCCGGTCAATTTTGGATTGGATAATATTGTTGTTGTTGTTGTTGTAGCAGTGTGTTATACACTGAGGCGGCAGCCCTTGCCGATGAAGAACTCCATCGGGTCAATCCGGTACGTATTGGGTTGCCCAAAAAGTAATTGTCGGTAATATAGAAGTAATATAGTCGGTGTTGACAAATTTTTTCAACGGCTTGTGACTCTGTAGTTGCATTCTTTCTTCTGTCAGTTATCAGCTGTTAATTTTAGCTTGCTTTCGAGAAAAAGTGCGCGAAATTTTGTTTACATTTGTTTGTTTGGCGTCAATTTTAATACGGAGCCCACAAAGGAGCATTTTCGTCATATTTTACTTTATTATTTCCATAAAGGAAAAAACGCGCAGCAGGTTGCTAAAAAGTTACGAGATGTGTATGGTGATAAAGCCTTAAAAGGAAGACAGTGTCAAAATTGGTTTCGCAAATTCCGTTCTGGAGATTTTTCACTTAAAGATGAGCCACGTTCAGGTCGGCCAAATGAAGTTGATGATGACCAAATCAAAGCATTAATCGAATTGGATCGTCATGTAACTGAGCGTGAGATTGGAGAGAAGTTAAATATACCAAAATCAACCTTTCATTATCACATGGGTACCACATGTATTGAAAGAAATTCATTTAACAAACCGAATCAACGCTTGTGCACCTTGTGCACCTTATGCACCTTAAACGCAATGAATTCGATCCGTATCCGTTTTTAAAACGAATCATAACTTGAGATGAAAAATGGATTGTTTACAACAACGTTAGACGAAAACGATCATGGTCCTAGCATGGTGAACCAGCTTAAACCACTTCAAAGGCTGATATCCACCAAAAGAAGGTTATGCCGTCTGTTTGGTGGGATTGGAAGGGTGTGGTATATTTTGAGCTGCTTCCAAGGAACCAAACGATTAATTCGGATGTTTACTGTCAACAATTGGACAAATTAAATACAGCCATCAAGGAGAAGCGACCAGAATTGGTCAATCGTAAAGGTGTCATATTCCACCAGGACAACGCTAGACCGCACACATCTTTGTTAACTCGCCAAAAACTGAGTGAGCTTAGCTGGGAACTTTTGATGCATCCACCATATAGCCCTGACCTTGCACCATCAGACTACCATTTATTTCCATCTTTGCAGAACTCCTTAAATGGTAAAACTTTCGGCAATGATGAGGCTATAAAATCGCACTTGTTTCAGTTTTTTGCAGATAAAGGCCAGAAGTTCTATGAGCGTGGAATACTAAATTTGCCAGAAAGATGGCAAAAGGTTATCGAACAAAATGGCAATTATATATTTGATTAAAGTTCATTCTAAGTTTTATTAAAAATGCATTTACTTTCTTTTAAAAAATCCGCAATTACTTTTTAGGCAACCCAATAGTTATTTTTTTGTAATCAAAGCATCCTGCCTTCTTGGGAGTCCCGGTCAATTTTGGATTGGATAATGGTTAGGATCAGTGTCGCCGTTTTTGCTAGGTTCCCACCAAAATTGGTAGGTTTTTATTCTCGTGGTAGATTGGTAGGCAGCCTGACCTCAATTTTTGGTAGGTTTTTCCAACATATGCGAATTTTGCAAATTTTGCCCATGAACATTCCACTAAGGAACAGAAGCAAACTTCCCACATACCAACGAGTGCAGTCCGATTCAAGTATAAGCTCAATGATAAGGGGCCTCCTTTTTATAGCCGAGTCCAAACGGCGTGCCGCATTGCGACACCTCTTTGGAGAGAAGTTTTACATGGCATAGTACCTCACAAATGTTGCCAGCATTAGGAGGGGAAAACCACCACTGAACATTTTTTTTCTGAAGGTCTCGCCAGGATTCGAATCCAGGCGTTCAGCGTCATGGGTAGACATGTCAACCTCTGCTCTGCGGTGGCCTCCGCGCACAACATAATATGGTGTGGTAGCTAGAAGGCAAATCCTAGTACACAGCACTGTTTGGGTTCACTAGGTGTCGGGACGAGGAGACGAGAGAGAGGGCACTCCGTCGATTAAAGCGGGGTTTTGGACGCGGTGGGAAGGAGGCACACCCCATATATATAAAATTTCAGCTCAATCGGACGAAATTTATGGCTTTCAGGGGTTGAAGAAGTCAAATCGGAAGATCGGTTTATATAGGAGCTATATCTAAATCTGAACCGATATAGCCCATTTGCAATTCCCAACGACCTAGATCGATATTAAGTATCTGTGCAATATTTCAAGCTGCTAGCTGTTCGACCCCTATCATAATTTTGACAGATGGACGGACGGATGGACATCTATGGTGGTATGAGTAGTTTATGGTGGTATGAGTAGTTTACAATCTCTTAGAAGATGTCAAAGTTTCTCTTATCTATTCTTTTCAATATCATATCAATTGTGAAACTCATGGCACAGGGGCACTCCTATCAAATTCAAAAACTCTCATTCAAATGCAGTATCTTCAATTCAATTTATTTATCTTATCGCTACATATAAAAACCTTAGACAAGAATTCGTTATCAATTGAAGAACTATTGAACATAGAGTAAAGTTAAAGGGGAAAACCAACGCCAGGATGGTCTCCCCAGGCGTTCAGCGTTATAGGCGGACATGCTAACCTTTATGCTACGGTGGCCTCCAACATATAAATTACTCCAAATTATTATTTCACTTTCAGTAGTTTCCGAGTATTCGTTATGAGTGCAGAACAAGTAAGAGCACGAAAAGTTCGGCCGAGCCGAATCTTATATACCCTACACCATGGATAGCATTTGTCGAGTTCTTTGCGCGGTATCTCTTTTTATGCAGACAAAGTATAACGAATAACAAGTAAGAGCGTGCCAAGTTCGGCCGTGCCGAATCTTATATACCCTTCACCATGGATCGCATTTGTCGAGTTCTATGCGCGGTATCTCTTTTTGGGCAAACAAAGAATTTAGAAGACGAACTGTTAAGCTATTGGAGCTATATCAAGTTATAGTCCGATTCGGACCATAAATGAATGCTGAACATTGTAGAAGACATAGTGTAATATCTCAGTTCATTCGGTTAAGAATTGCGCCTTGTAGTGGCTCAAGAAGCAAAATCGGGAGATCGGTTTATATGGGAGCTGTATCAAGCTATTGATCGATGAAGATCATATTTCACATGTATGTTAAAGATCATAGGAGAAGCCGTTGTACAAAGGCAAATTGATAAAAACTGCGCCCTCTAGAGGCTCAAGAAGTCAATGACAAGTTTATATGGCAGCTATATCAGGTTATGTACCGATTCACGCCATACTAAGCCCAATTGTTAAAAGTCATAACAAAACACCTCGTGCAAAATTTCGGCCAAATCGGATGAAAATTACCCTCTTTAGAGGCTCAAGAAATCAAGATCCCAGATAGGTTTATATGACAGCTATACCAGGTTATAGGCTGATTTAAACCTTACTTAGAACATTTGTAAGAAGTCATAACAAAACGCCTCGTACAAAATTTCAGCCAAATCGGATGAGAATTGCGCCCTCTACTGGCTCAAGAAGTCAAGATCCAAAATCAGTTTATATGTCAGCTATACCAGGTTATAGGCCGATTTGAACCTTACTTAGCACCAGTTGTAAGAAATCATAACAAAACACTACGTGCAAAATTTTAGCCAAATCGGATAAGAATTGCGCCCTCTAAAAGCTGAAGAAGTCAAGACCCAAGATCGGTTTATATGGTAGCTATATCAGGTTATGAACCGATTTGAACCATACTTGACACAGTTATTGGACATGATACCAAAACACCATGTGCAAAATTTCAGTCGAGAATTGCGCCCTCTAGCGGTTCAAGAAGTCAAGATCCAAGATCGGTTTATATTGCAGCTATATCAAAACATGGACCGATTTGGCCCATTTACAAACCCAACCGACCTACACTAATAAAAAGTATTTGTGCAAAATTCAAGCTAGCTTTACTCCTTCGAAAGTAAGCGTGCTTTCGACAGCCAGACGAACGGACAGACGGACGGACATGGCTAGATCGTCTTAAAATGTCATGGCGATCAAGAATATATATACCTTATTGGGTCTTAGACGCATATTTCAAGGTGTTACAAACAGAATGACGAAATTAGTATACCCCCATCCTATGGTGGAGGGTATAATAAAACCATGGATGTCGAGGGGCCAAATAATGTCACGACGGGCCTCACTACTTCAAATTTCATCAAAAAGGGCGTAATTCCGATATTGACTGTAACTGTTACAAATGTTAAGGGGTCGCTTCCATATTACGTTGGAATAGGAAATGAGGCTTTTGTGCGTTCAATGCATTCAATCGGAAAACAGGGCTATATGGCAACAGCATAGAAATCTGGTCCATACTCAAATGTTGAGGAGGCCATGTAACTCACTGTAATGCCGAAAATGGGTAGCAAAAGTGAATTTCTGAGCTCAATCGCGAGATCGCTGTATTTCCACTTGGCACGTTTGTTCATGGAAATCAAGGCAATAATACAACTTTTAAGATTTCTAATCGGGAGATTGGTATAAGGAATGTCACCGTAGCGCTGAGGTAAGCATGTCCACCTATGACGCTGAACGCCTGGGTTCGAATCCTGGCGAGACCATCAGAAAAAATTTGCAGAGGTAATTTTCCCCTGCTAATGCTGGCAACATTTGTGTGGTACTATGACATGTAAAAATTTTTCCCCAAAGAGGTGTCGCACTGTGGCAATCTATTCGGACTCGGCTATAAAAGGAGGCCCCTTATCATTGAGCTTAAACTTGAATCGGACAGCACTCATTGATATGTGAAGGTTTGCCCCGGTTCCTTAATGGAATATTCACGGAAAAAAGGGGGTCGTCGAACCCTAAACTCCTCAGTCTTCACTCACATCAAAAGCATTTAACACCAGCACTACTTTGGCCCAATTTGACATCCCGGCACGGAATAACTAAAGAGAATCTTGGCTGGGAGCTACCGGGCGCGTCTAAAGGTTGCGAAAAGTGGAATGCTCCATACGGAGTAGCTGCAACTGCAGCCGCGGACAATCAGCGGTATCCAGTGCAGAGACTCACTAAGAGGCCGAATGGCACCGGCTCTTACTCAAATACTGAGTGCCTATGATGCTCGATATGACAAGGCGAGTTATTGGCGCCTTTAAACAACCAATGGCCATCATGTTCCCGCGGCGATCGGTCGTATAGACTGGAACGAGCGCGTTCGCTTATAAGAGCTTGACGAGAATCGCCACCTCCAAATGCAAATGTGGCTACAACAACAACAACAACAGGACCCCATGACACCAGTCGCCTATTTACATGCCCAGCAAAACGAACTAATCTCACTGCAGAGTCACTGTGATCTGCTCCAATTGAAAAGGCTAGATCTGGGTACCATGGCCAAACGAATAATCTCAAAATAAATCAATCTATAACCCCAGCAGCCATTGAGCGTACAACAACCATGACTGCATTAACTACCATTACATTTCAATTGTCCAAACTTACCTGTTGATATTCAAAGAGATCCTTACGTGAACCACTTTCCATAAAGTAGGCATATGGATAGGTGTATTGTAAGGTATATCGACATTTTGCCAGCAGAGCAGCTGCATTGAAGAGATATTGCCAATCGATCCAGGTACCACGACCGTTCATCACTTTCTCATTGATGCGTTGACGCAAGCGATCCAGTGTTTGCTGTTCCAATTGCATGGACTTGGAATGGTTCTCCCAACGCTCATAATAATGGAGGTATTTCTTTAAGGCTTCTCGTGCTTGCACATGCACCGATTCGTTGGCTATATTGGGATTGTCTTTGTAGCGCGAACATTCGTAGTATTCGGAACCATGCGTTTTCCAATCGCCCAAGCACATCCAACAGAAGTCATATTTGCAATTGAAACATTGCATGTGATTACAGCCTCCATTTTTCTCTATGCATATGTGACATTTGGGACAGTCTTTGGTATTGGCGCTTATGTAGTTGGCCGTCTCACTATCGTCGGCACACTTTGTAAGCCATTTTCTAATCACTTGACAGTCAGTGGGAGCGTGATAGTCCATATTGCATTTGAAACAGAATGAGGTGCCGCACGCGGTGCAGACGGTGCGTTTGGGGGCAATTTCACGAGAGCGCACTATAATTTGACAATTGGGGCCGGGACAAAAACGCAATTCCGGATGTGACTTGACATAGTCTCGAAAAGCGAATTGTTGATATTTCTCACGCATTACAGCACGCGTCACCAGGGTGAGCACCAAATCTTCAGGAACACGAACGTTACACATTTGAGCCATACAACCGATTTGAGTGGAAATTCCCTGAAAAAAAAAAGAGTGGAAAAGAAATTGTGATAAAACACAAAATAATTTGTCTGACATAAGCTTACCAGAAAAATTTGTGTCTCAAAATACATTGACCAACAGTCTTTGCAAAAGGAATGACCACATGATAGGCTATAGAATTTATCGCCCAGCTGGACTGTTGCACATACCGGACACATTTGACTACGATATTGTTGTGTTAAACTGCTACTGCTGCCAATTGTGGGTGTAGACGTAGGTGATTTGCTATAAGTGCTCAGGGTGCCCACAATGGGTGGTGGCATAGCAGATGGTGAGGCAGTCGTTGATGATGTCGTTGACGATGTTACAGCTGCCGCGGCCGCCGCCGCACTTGTTGAGGGTGCACTGTCAACTTCTAGCGAGGGATCTGTGTTATTGCAAGGAGGTTTTATGCGTGTCTCCACCAATAATGTATTGGCATTTTGGCGATATTTGTCAACTACCACCTGATTCATCCATTGATGCTCCAGCAGCAGCACTTTAGCTAAGGATGGCGTTATTTGTAAAATCGTATTTAATTTTTCCACCGATTCATTGAGTAGTTTCTCCACCTCTTCGACGGTTAAGCATTCATATTCGAAATATTCGGGATCGGTTTTCTTGGGATCTAAGCGTTCAACATCACAATCTTCACCTGCAATGAGGGGTAAGAAAGAATTATCAATCTATCACCGTAGAGTAGGTATGGTAGATAGCTATGATGATCGAGGGTTGGCATTTATAACAGACAGACATGTCTATAAAACAATAACAATTAAGTTACCAGAGTATTTTACTCAGGTTAGGTTGACGCACCACGTCTACTATCCCTGCCACCCGCAAAAAAAAGTCAATGCCATATTCATTAATTTTTATAAACATTCATCATGCATGTATTTGCATTGTTTATTAATAATCCCCAACAACAGAACCGGAGGGAGCAAAATGTTATGTACTACTCATAAACCTTGCTTTTCACATGGCTGGGTAAACATTTTGAAGGTTACCCATGCAACGTTTAACACATTTCCACTAATGATGATGTTGTGGCAGTCAGTACCCACCAACAAACGCCTAACGCAAGAGCATGCAATATTTCTAGACCCACTTCCCTATGGGACTCTGACAGCAAATGAGGACTTTGAACCCCATGGGGGTGTGGTGGATAGTTGTACCCACTTACATTGTTACATTATCAACCTGGCAGCTATTATCATTGTTCATTTATTGATTAAATGACTATTAAATTGTTGTCGGTTATGACATTTTTCTTTAAACGCGTTCAATTTAAATGTATAAAAATAAACTTAATAAGCGTTACACAAAAGAGTTACAAATGCAGTGTTATATAGGCAATCAGTATTATGAAGGGTTGAAAAAAAAACACTAGCAGACAAAGCCAATTATATGCCCAAGAAGAATAAATGCAAAATTTCCATTACATCAACGTGTATAAGATGAAACTGGAAATCGCCTTCGATAACGATTTAAATCTATAACCGGTACTATGGTTAGAAACAAATACAAAACTAACCCAAATAATTGACCATATTTCTAAGAAAATTAAATTTTGATAAAAAACTTTACCTATCTAAATCAAGTTTTTTTAATAAAAATCAAGTTTCGACAAAACTTTCTCCGAAAATCAAATACCATGAACCGTTATGAAATGAAAAAAAAAAATATTTTGGTGTCATGTAGTATTTACACTGTACATCATGAGTGGTCATTGTAATAGTGTCGGTGATAATAAGGGTGTATGCTTCACATATACACCAGAGAACTGCAATCGCATGGCAGGCGGTTAAACGCACCGAATTGTCTGTATCGCATGCCACATAAAAGCAAAATTAGCTACAAACACACGCCCATATATAATAGAGTGAGAGATGCGCGAACGTTTTAGTAATCGTTCAGTGGATGTAATTTTTAATTTCGCCGAGGGACATCGTGTGTTGTTTGCAAATGATCACATTTCTTTTTTATTTAATTTCGACAAATTTTTCCATAAAAACAAATTTTGGAAAAATATTCTATGAAAATATCGAACCCTTCCCGCAAAAGTGATGTATGCGAAATTTTTTCAATTTTAGTCTTTTGATGGATTGCGATAGAGGATATCGAAAAACGTCTTCCGTTATGAAGTGAGAAAAAATATTTTGGTGTTATGGAGTATTTACACGGTATATCATGATGAGTGGTCATTGTAATAGTAACGGTGAAAATAAGGGTGTAGGCTTCACATATACACCAGAGAACTGCAATGGCATGGCGGCCGGTTATACGCACCGAATTGACCACATGGAAGCAGACAAAAAATATAAAACACAACAAACTGCTACAATAACAACAAGAGAAATGCATAAGACCCAATATTTGACACTCAATAGCCACTATGGCCAAAGCAATTGTCTGTATTGCATGCCACATAAAAACAAAATTAGCTAAAAACACATGCCCATATAAAGGGTGATTTTTTTGAGGTTAGGATTTTCATGCATTAGTATTTGACAGATCACGTGGGATTTCAGACATGGTGTCAAAGAGAAAGATGCTCAGTATGCTTTGACATTTCATCATGAATAGACTTACTAACGAGCAACGCTTGCAAATCATTGAATTTTATTACCAAAATCAGTGTTCGGTTCGAAATGTGTTCATTCACCGTAACGTTGCGTCCAACAGCATCTTTGAAAAAATACGGTCCAATGATTCCACCAGCGTACAAACCACACCAAACAGTGCATTTTTCGGGATGCATGGGCAGTTCTTGAACGGCTTCTGGTTGCTCTTCACTCCAAATGCGGCAATTTTGCTTATTTACGTAGCCATTCAACCAGAAATGAGCCTCATCGCTGAACAAAATTTGTCAAAATTTGAACACATTTCGAACCGAACACTGATTTTGGTAATAAAATTCAATGATTTGCAAGCGTTGCTCGTTAGTAAGTCTATTCATGATGAAATGTCAAAGCATACTGAGCATCTTTCTCTTTAACACCATGTCTGAAATCCCACGTGATCTGTCAAATACTAATGCATGAAAATCCTAACCTCAAAAAAATCACCCTTTACAATAGATTGAGAGATGCGCGAACGTTTTAGTAATCGTTCAGTGGATGTAATTTTTAATTTGGTCGACGGACATCGTGTGTTGTTTGCAAATGAACACATTTCTTTTTTATTTAATTTCGACAAATTTTTCCATAAAAACAAATTTTGGAAAAATATTCTATGTAAATCGAGCCTTTCCCGCAAAAGTGATGTAAGCGAAATTTGTTCAATTTTAGTCTTTTGATGGATAGCGATAGAGGATATCGAAAAAAGTCTTCTGTTATGAAGTGAGAAAAAATATTTGGGTGTTATGGAGTATTTACACGGTACATCATGATAAATGGTTATTGTAATAGTGTCGGTGAAAATAAGTGTGTATGCTTCACATATACACCAGAGAACTGCATTCCCATGGCAGCCGGTTATACGCACCGAATTGACCATATGGAAGCAGACAAAAAATAACACAACAAACTGCTACAACAACCAGGGAACTGCATGAGACCCAAAATGTGGCACTCAATAGCCACTTTGACCAAAGCAATTGTCTGTATCGCATGCCACATAAAAACAAAATTAGCTAAAAACACACGCCCATATACAATAGAGTGAGAGATGCCTGAACGCTTTAGTAATCGTTCAGTGGATGTGGTTTGTAATTTGGCCGAGGGACATTGTGTGTTGTTTGCAAATGAACACAATTGTTTTTTTATGTAATTTCGACAAATTTTTCCATAAAAACAAATTTTGGAAAAATATTCTAAGAAAATATCGAACCCTTCCCGCAAAAGTGATGTAAGCGAAATTTGTTCAATTTTAGTCTTTTGATGGATAGCGATAGAGGATATCGAAAAAAGTCTTCTGTTATGAAGTGAGAAAAAATATTTGGGTGTTATGGAGTATTTACACGGTACATCATGATAAATGGTTATTGTAATAGTGTCGGTGAAAATAAGTGTGTATGCTTCACATATACACCAGAGAACTGCATTCCCATGGCAGCCGGTTGTACGCACCGAATTGACCACATGAAAGCAGATAAAAAATATAAAACACAATAAACTGCTACAGCAACAAGAGAACTGCATGAGACCCAAAAACTTTGGCGCTCAAAAGCCACTTTGACCAAATCAATTGTCTGTATCGCATGCCACATAAAAACAAAATTAGCTAAAAACACAAGCACATATACAATAGAGTGAAAGATACGCGAACGTTTTGGTAATCGTTCAGTGGATGTGGTTTGTAATTTGGTCGACGGACATTGTGTGTTGTTGGCAAAAGAACACCACTCAGATGAGTGTCATATGAAGCCAAAGAAAGCAGAGGAAAAATATTCTATGAAATTTTGTTCAATTTTGCAAAAAAAAAAAAAATTAAATTTGCCAATAGTATCGATAGGAAAAATATCAATAGATATCCAGACCAATCTACACAATCTGTGAAAATTTCAAGGTAATCGGTTCAGCCGTTTTTGAGTCTATACGGAACAAACAAGCAAACACAAATTGTATTTTATATATAAGATTTCGACAAATTTTTCCATAAAAACAAAGTTTGGAAAAATATTCTATAAAAATATAGGACCCTTTCCGCGAAAATGGTGTAAGAAAAATTTTTTCGATTTTCGTTTTTTTTTTTTGAAGGATATCGAATAACCTCTCTTCTTCACATTTCGGAACTGTACCATACACAGTTATGAAATAAGAACAAGTAAAAAGACCCCCATCCTTCGGTGGTGGGTATAAAAATGTTTTTGGTATAATGGGGAATTTACATGGTACATCATGATCATTTCGATAGTATTGGTGAAAGTAAGTAAGTCACATATACACTAAGAATCAAAATCTTTTTGATTTTTTCCATGATTTTTGTTATCGACAACCATTTGTTATTAAAATACGCCAATAACCCGCCTTGTCATAAATACCTCGTAGACACTCAGTTTTTAAGAAAGAGCCGATGCCGCTCATCCTCTAACTGATACTTTTCACTCGAAACCGCGACTGCATTTGCAACTACTCAGTATGAAAAATCCAGTTTTAACGAAATTTTTATTTAAATTTCCTATGAATATCAAATTTTAAGCAAACTTTCCATACAAATAAAATTTCGCTAAAAATTTTTCATACAAATCATTGTTCAAATAATTTTTTTTATAGAAATTTCGAAAGCTTTATTTTGAAAGAAAATTTCAACTAGCAATGCTAGGAAAATCAAATTTTGACAAAATTTTCCATGCACATCAAAATTAAATGAAAATTAATATTGAAATCAAAATTCGACAAATTCTTTATCAAAATTAAATTTTGACGAAAGTTTTTATAAAAATGAAATTTCGAAAAAAATTTCATGGCAATCAAATTTGGCGAAATTTTCCATGAAAATTAAATTTTGAGCGATTCTCGATGAAAATAAAATTAAAAAAAAATTTTTCTATAAAAATCATATTTTGACAAAATTTTCTAATTCGACTAAATTTTCTACCAAAATAAAATTTCAACGAAACGTTGACTGAAAATTAAACTTTGACTAAATTTTCTAGAAAAAAATCTACTACTTTTGTGAAATTTTTTAAGAAAATCAGATTTCACAAAAATTGCTATGAAAACAAAATTTAAACTAAATTAAAATTCAGGATAGAATTTAAATCAATGACAAGGAAATCGGAGACAATGAGGTATTAATATCTTTCGACGTTGTGTCTCTATTTCCAAGCATACCGGTTAGAACAACAAGGCAGCAGGAGCCGACGGGTTTCCCGCTGAATTATTTCAGCCAGGAGGCGGCACGCTGATTAGGCATATGCTTCAGCTTATCTGCGCAATCTGGCTAGAAGGACGCATACCCGATGGTTGGAGAATCAGCATACTATGTCCCGTACACAAGAAAGGAGTAAAGACGGAATGTGCCAACTACAAAGGAATAAGTCTACTCCCCATCGCATACAAGATACCCTCGACCGTACTATGTGAAAGATTAAACCCTTAAGTCAATGAGTTAATTGGGCCCTATCAATGCGGCCTTAGAACTGGTAAATTCGCCTGCACCAGATATTCACCCTGCGCCAAATCCTGGAAAAGACCCGAGAAGGACAAATCAACACCTATCATCACTTTGTTGACTACAAAGCCGCCTTCGATACTCCTTTACGTTCAAAGGTATTTCAAGCCATGTCTGAGTTTGGTATCCCTGCAAAATTAATAAGACTCTGCAGGATGACACTTTCTGATACGCGTTCCTCAATAAGAATAGGAAAGAATCTCTTCGAACCATTTAATACCAAACGAGGTTTCAGACAAGAAGAGAGAGCCCATCATGTGATCTCTTTAATATCCTGCTGGAGAAGATTATACGAGATGCAGATGTGAATAGATATGGCACACTAATCACAAGAGAACACATGCTACTCGCCTATGCCGACGACATCGATATCATAGGTCGGTCACCGGAAGTAGTAACTGCAGCCTTTGAAAGAATCGAAAGAGAGTCAGTCAGTCTGGCAGTGAATGGAGATAAGACAAAATGGATGGTTTCAACTCCCAAAAAGCCTTGCACAACCGAGCAGATAAAGAAAATGGAGAAAGTTGGGAACCGCAACTCTGAGATAGTCAGTAACTTTATGTACCTCGACGCCGCCGCAACCGAAACGAATGACACCAGTTTTGAGATTAAACGAAGAATAATACTGGCAAACAGATGCTACTTTGGACTAAGTAAGTAGTTTAGAAACAAGGCCACCTCTCGTCAGACGAAGATTACACCATACAAGACACTGATACTACCCGTGCTGTTATATGGTTCTGAGGCATGGGTACTTGTGAAAGCAGATGAGGCAGTACTTGGAGTATTTGAGAGAAAGATTCTTCGTAAAATATATGGACCAGTTTGTGTTAATGTATTGGGTTGCCCAAAAAGTAATTGCGGATTTTTTAAAAGAAAGTAAATGCATTTTTAATAAAACTTAGAATGAACTTTAATCAAATATATTTTTTTACACTTTTTTCTAAAGCAAGCTAAAAGTAACAGCTGATAACTGACAGAAGAAAGAATGCAATTACAGAGTCACAAGCCATTGAAAAAATTTGTCAACGCCGACTATATGAAAAATCCGCCATTACTTTTTGGGCAACCCAATAGAATATAGGCCTCGTATGAATCATGAACTATATGAGCTGTATGACGACGAAAGCATAGCTACACTTATCAAAACACAACGGCTGCGTTGGCTAGGTCATGTTGTCAGAATGGATGAAGAAGCTCCACCAAAGAAGTCTTTTGAAGGCAAAAACGGTGGCTCACGCAAACAGGGAAGACCAAAAGTCCAATCCCATGGCAGCCGGTTGTACGTACCGAATTGACCCGATGAAGTCCTTCATCGGCAAGGGCTGCCGCCTCAGTGTACAACACAGTGCTACAACAACAACCAAAAGTCCGGCGCGGCAATGGATAGCTGTAAGCACCACACAAGCTGAAACATTGAGGTCCGATCTGTGTGGTGTTCATTGCTGTCACAATAAGCTTAGCTGCGAGCTACCGGGCGCATCCACATGTTGTGGATAATGGAATGCTTCATCCGGAGTAGCTGTAACTGCAGTTGCGGACAATCAGCGGTATCGAGCGGAGAGTCTCAGTGAGAGGTCGGGTGGCACCGGCTCTTGTACAATTACTGATTGCCTACGATGCTCGATATGACAAGGCGAGTTATTGGCGCCTTTAAATAACCAATGGCCACCCTGTTCCCCAGCTTGCTCACCTACAGGAACTTGACGAGAATCGCCAGCTCCACATGAAAATGTGGTTACAACAAAAACAACAACCAAAAGACCGATGGAAAGATCAAATGGTGGGAGACACCTCGAAACTTGGTGTCAGAGATTTTGGAATAAGCGCAGATAATCGAGGCGCTTGGAACGCTATTCTACGTTCGCCTAGTGGAACATATGTTCTGTCATAGCCAATCAAAGTAAGTCAGTAATGCACAACCTCTGTCATGAGGGCTTTAACCGATAGCCTTTTCACAATGTCATGATGCTGGTATCAGAACAATTTGTCGAATATCCTGTTCATTATCATGGAATCCACAATACGCCCCATGGTCTTCAGAAGAAGTATGATTTATAAGTCTATAGACATTTGGTGCCAAAATTTGCGTAGAAATGCCGGAAATATCTCATCAGGCCCTGGTGAGGTGACTTAAACGTTTGAAAGCTTTTCCTTAACCACAATGTCTCTGATCAACCTTTGATCAATCCCATCGCAGCCAGTTGTATGTACCGGATTGACCCAATAAATTCCTTCATGTTGTTGTTGTTGTAGCAGTGTGTTGTACACTGAGGCGGCAGCCCTTGCCGATGAAGGACTTCATCGGGTCAATCCGGTACGTACAACCGGCTGCCATGGAATTGATGAATTCCTTCATCGGCAAGGGCTGCTGCCTCAGTGTACCACACACTGCTACAACAACAACAACCTTTGATCATTGCCATAGTTTGAAAAATTTTTCTTAAAAATCAAAATTAGAAAAATATTCATAAAAATTGTTTGTGTAATGATTCATTTAAATCAATATTTGACAAAAATTCCTATAAAAATCAAATTTTTATTAAACTCCCTGCAAATTTAAATGTTGAAGAAATGTTCTATGAAAATCTTATGCCGAAAACCGAATTATCAAACACTGCAGGGGTTTACTACCACTGCTATTTCAATGCTAAACTTTGAACCTTTCAAACATGCATGTTGATGTATTACAACAACAATGAACCCTAAGAGTTTTATCGTGCCAGACAGACGAGAGGCACAGGCCGACGCATATACGGACTGACTGAACTGACTAACTAAATTGTGTACCCCGACAGCAATCAAAAGAAAAGAAACGTGATTCAAGTGTGATTTTCAAGTTCAGTTTAGGTTGTGTGGCTTCGACTTTTTCCACTGAAAGGCTGAGTTTTTTTTTTGTTTTTCTTTCATTGTTGTGTTTACCTTTTCTCATTTTGTGTTGGAGTGTTGTTCAGTATGGAGGAGTAGGAGGTATTCTATGGCAGCAAACCTATGTTGTTGTTGTTTTTTTGTTTGTACTTCTTCAATTGTAAAGGAAGTGAGTCTAGTAAATGGCAACGTTAAAACCCCATGACAAAGAATAAGGTTTTTGGTTGATCAATTGATGCGATGGATAAACCAGTCAGCCCTCAATGCCAAGGTTTCTCATTCACTGTTGCTGCAGAATGAAAGATGAAAACTTGTAACTTAAACAACCACCAGCTAAGTTGTGAACACAATGTTGGCCATAGAAATAGGGTAACATAGGCCTCTGCGTCTTTTTACAGGCAAGTGTTCTTCTTCATAGTAACTAAAATACTATGTCGGCAGTGTTGCGTTTACTATCATTTACTACTATTACTACGAATATGGCCCATACGGCGGCTGTTCGGCCATTGGTGTAAGAGGTCATTAACCATTTTACCACCATAGTAATGCGGTTGGATCTGCTTTTTGCTCTCCTGATTTTCTTTCATTCTTCATTCTGGCATAGTTCTTCTACTTTAGCTGCCTGCTGTTTTAGGTTCTTTTTTTTCCCGAGGTGACTTGTTTTGGGTTTCTTCCTATCTGTTGTTAGTTGTTGTTGTTATTGATGTTGTCTGGCGGATTACAGTTCATTACCTGCTTCAATGTCAAAAGAAAAAAGTGTAAAAATGATTCCTACGACGTATGTAATTAACGCATATAACCTTTTTGTGTACCAAAACACTATACGGCAAAGGTGTGCATATTCATTTTGCCATTTCGTTTGAAGAACTTCAAAGTCCATTGGCTTAAATGTATATGCTTTTCCTGCCATATGCCTAGGTACGTCCAATTTGCAAAGCAAATTGTAAATTTAACCATGAACATTCCATTTAGGAACAGGGGCAAACTTCTTACATATCAATGAGTGCTGTCCGATTCTGGTTTAAGCTCAATGATGAGAAACCTCCTCTTTTTAGCCAAGTTCGAATGGCGTGCCGCAGCTCGACACCTCTTTGGGGAGAAGTTTTTACATGGCTTTACCTCACAAATGTCGCCAGCATTGGGAGGGGAATGCCACCGCTGAAAAATTTTTTATGATGTTTTCGCCAGGACTCGAACCGCGTAGTTTGGCGACAACAAAAACATGCAATCCCATGGCAGCAGGTTGTACGCACCGGATTGACCCGATGGAATCTTCATCGGCAAGGGCTGCCGCCTCAGTGTACGTGTTCGTCTTTTTTCGTCATGGGAGAGGCACATCCCGGAGTGCCTTCTCTGTACGCTTCTGGTCCGTGCCGGGATCGAAAAGAACCCCGGACCCTGGTTCTGTTCCGTTTGCCAGAACCGCCTTCATCATCGGTCAGTGTCGGTGAGGTGTTAACGGTGTTTGGAGTGGGTACACTTCCGTTCTTGCTCTGGCCTAACTTCGCTACGGGAGTATAGACATACTGGCTATGTCGCTAGGTGCTGTGCGAACATAGCCAGCAGTGGGTCACAAGCGTCGCTGTCGTCGCCTTCGGGGTCTTCGTCGTCGGACTATGTGACCCCCCCGACCTCTCCCGTACGGCAATTTATGCAACGACAGCACCCTAGCCCTACTATTGCCAGGCCAGTGCCGGGAAGTGTATCGTTCTTGCAGTTAAACTGCAACGGACTGCGTGTCAAGATTGATGAGATTGTAGATTTTATGAGCCGGAAGAGCATATCGGTCGCAGCGATCCAGGAGACAAAGCTGACTAACACCTGCAGCTTGCACAGTTGTCACGGCTACAATGTGCTACGTAAGGATCGCTCAAGGAATGGAGCGATCGTTATACACCATTCCGTGCAGTATAGACCTATCTCGCCTGCGCTTGACGCTAGTGATCCATACATGGAATGTATGGGGGTAGCAGTCAGGTCTGGTACTGCCGAGATAGTGATATACAACGTGTATATACCGCCGGTTGGTAGCTGTGTCCCGATTAATGGCCAGGCCTACAACCCCGGCATAAGTGGGTTGCTATCTGGCCATGGTCGTCTGGTTCTGGGGGATTTTAATGCACATCACTCGTCATGGCATTCTCCCACGTTTTGCACGGTGAATGAGGATGCCCCCACTTGGATTAAGAGGAGGTGCAGCAGCTCGCCAGAAATCTCAATTGCATCCCCTGATCTCCTGAGTGACGTATCCTGGCAAGCCGTCATCTCTTTGGGGTCAGACCACCTCCCCATAATCCTCACCATCGACCGACCACCCGACTTCATAACCTCTGAGCGCCGGACGTTCATCAATTACAAGAAGGCCAATTGGATCGGCTTCAGAGAGTATACCAATCGCCGCTTCAATGAACTGCCACCCCCCTCTGATGTGCTTGTGGCCGAGAGGAAATTCCGAGACATCATCAACGCAGCAGCCGCTCGCTTTATACCAGCCGGTCGAATACCGCAAGTGCGACCCAATTTCCCGGCACAAGCAGTGGTACTCGCAGACGAGCGTGATGGGATTCGTGCTATGGACCCCGCTAACCCCAGAATCAGCGAGCTGAATTTGGAAATAAACAGGGTAGTCAACGAACATAAGCGGAATTTGTGGCTGGAACACTTGGAGCAATGTAACTTAGGCACCGGTGCAGGCAAACTGTGGGCCACTGTTTAGTCTCTCTCGAACCCCGGTAGACGGGACGACAGGACCTGAGTCACTTTTGGCGAGATAACCGTGACTGATCCGCAGAGATGAGCCAGGTTGTTCAACCGTCAATTTATTGTGCATCCCGAGAGAGACAGGGCAAGGAGGAGAGCCATTCGCCGTATTCGTGGTCTCCGAGCCGATGAACAGTCCTCACAATTTACCGTGGGCGAAGTTACGAATGTCATCCGTGGCGCCAAATCTTCTAAGGCGTTGGGCCCCGACGGAATCTCTACATTGATGCTGAAGAATCTGGATTTACCTGGAGTTGAGTACCTTACCACTGTCCTTAACCTGTCATTGAACACTCTTATAGTTCCCGATGTCTGGAAAATGGGCAGAGTGATCCCGCTACTGAAGCCTGGTAAAGACCCGAGTTTGGGGGAGTCGTACAGACCGATCTCCCTTCTCTCACCAGTGGCTAAGACGCTTGAGGCATTACTCCTCCCGAGCCTTGTAGGAGAATTTCCATTCGCCGAGCATCAACATGGATTTCGAAGACTGCATAGCACACAACAGCTTTGCATGCCATTACCGCACACATTTGCCGTGGCTTCAATCAGCCCAGGCCATGTGATATGACGGTCCTCGTGGCACTGGACCTATCGAAGGCAGTCGACATGGTCAGCCATGCCATATTATTTTGAGGTCATCGCCAACACTTCCCTCCAGCCAGGCTTGAAACGCTTGGTCGCGAATTATCTGTGTGGTAGCCATTTATTTGTGGAATTTAGGGATAAGAAGTCGAAGCACCGTAGAGTGAAACAGAGAGTTCTTCAAGGTGGGGTGATATCTCCGGCACTGTTCAATCTGTACCTATCCTCCATTCCAACCGCTCCAGGCGGCATAGAGATCGTATCATATGCGGACGATTGTACGATAATGGCATCAGGCCCCCCACACATTGTTGGCATCTGCAATAGGTTGAGCTTGTCTCATATTTCGCTGCAAGAAATCTGAAGATATCTGCCACCGTAACGCAGAGGTTAGCATGTCCGCCTTTGATGCTGAAAGCCTGGGTTCGAATCCTGGCGAGACCATCAGCGGTGGCTTTCCCCTCCTAATGCTGGCAACATTTGTGAGGTAATATGGAATCGGCTATAAAAAGGAGGCCTCTTATCATTGAGCTTAAACTTGAATCGGACTGCACTCATTGATAGGTGAGAAGTTTGCCCCTGTTCCTTAGTGGAATGTTCATGGGCAAAATTTGCAATTTGCAAAATCTGCCACCAAATCTTCAGCCACATTGTTCACTACAAATACGCGTGAGGTGAATACTAAGCCGACTCTGATGGTCGATGGAGAAGTGATTTCGACCATCAAGTGTCCCAAAATACTTGGCGTCACATTTGACATCTCTTACATATTCTGCCCACATGCCACAGCAATCTGCGATAAAGTCAAAAGTAACAACAAGGTCCTCAGCACTTGGGGTGCAGACAAAGAAACCTTGTTGACCACATACAAAGCAATTGGCCGGTCTGTGGTAAGTTATGCAGCGCCAGTGTGGTCTCGTCAGCTCTGTGACATGCAGTCAGAATGCCGCCCTTCGAACTGCGCGGGCTGTCTTCTCAGCTCTCATATGGACCACCTCCATCAGGAGACAAATATCCTACCAGTGCGAAGACATAACTACATGCTGTCTAAGCATTAACTTTTTGGACTGTTATCGCAGAGACCTTCCAAATCATCGTCTTGTGAATACCGCCCAGAAGCCTTAAGGTAGATCTACATGATCTAGAGCGTGAGGTTCAGCGCTCTACGAGAGAACCTCTAGATCAAGCGGCATATCAAGCAGGTCTAGACAAGATTCATGCAGACAGGGTAGCAAATGCGGCGAATGGCTACCGAGTGAATGTAGTCCTTGGAGAACGACCACCTCCCATTGTACCTGAAGAAGGGTAGAGCTGCGTACATGGGAGTGATACTTGGCCATAATGGATACATATGAAAATATTGATCAACACATACCCTTAATTGACTTGAAGCTGTTGAGGGTATGGTGGCATTTGCAGTTAATCGATTTGCCCCACAAACTTCACTATAGAAGCTGTCTGAAATAATTCACCTTTTTTGAAATAAATAACCTGAAACATTTTACTAAGGTGCCAGGAATGGATTCTGCATATAAATATTTACATTTTTCCCCTTTACAGCCATGCATTTATGTAAAAAACTGTCAAGATATTGAAATAAATGACTTGATGGGAAATAAATGGTTTGTGTATTGTATTCTTACCTGAATTATAGTAATCATCATATTCGCAATCATTATCAGAATATTCCATATCCGAGTCGGCTGACATGTTTTATTTTGTTTGTTTGGATGTGGTTTCAATACTTTTCTCTGCAGCAGATAGGCAGTTGCAATTGATTTTTATGATTCGTTATTATAAATAAAAGCAATGAATACTTATTCGGAATCTCTGCAGCCGTCTACTTCGTTTAACGATTTTTTATTTTCTTTTTTCCAATAAAAATTAGGGAAAAATTTGCAGATCATTAAAAAAATCAACAATGCACAAATCGCTTAGCTAGCCGCCGCCGTCGATAGAGAAAAAACAGACCACAACCCACACACACGAAGAAACACGTTCAACTGATTCTGGTTGTTGTTGTTGTTGTGCACCATACAACATCAAAAAATGTGCAGTGTGACGATGCGATGTGTTACGATGAGGAGGCGGAGGAACAGAGTGTACAAAGAGAAGACGAATGAATTACGTAGGGGAGCTCAGGCCAGACAATGATTACAACCAACCAACAACGACGACAGGAATTACAAATAAACTCGCGGCAACGAACGAACGAGGGATGTAAAAGCAGTCTGGGCAGCAATATACGACATAACAACAACAACAACAATCACAAAAGAACACCACCAGCCGCTGTAGGAATAAACGTACTACAGCTGATTATTGTTGTTGTTTTTTTTTTTATATAGTTTCAAACTGGAAGTTGAAAGTGGTGATTTGATCCGTGGCGTAAGGTAACAAAACAGGATTTCGTCCTTTTAGCTCTGCTACAACTGCTGCTAGGTGGGGGGAAAACCAATTCGTTTGAAGTCGTTGTAGTGGTGGTGGTGGTGGTTATACGATTGCACAAAAACTTTTTGTTATTGGAGAGGTGGAGGGTGTTGTATGCACCACAAGGAATACGATGTGCTAAATGCGGGGGGTTGTTTTATGTGCAATTCCCTGCTTTTTTTAGGACTTTACAAATTTCAATTTCATCAATAATATGAATATTAGGAACTCTTTGTTTTATTCCTTAAACATTTCACAATTACATATTTTTTATGATATTATTACAACATTTTACACAACTACACACAATTTCGAAGACGTTGTTATGGGGAAAATGTACACCGACCGATTCGATTTCTTTGTCTCTTGTGGCGAATGAATGTATCTTTTGCAACGATTTCTTTTTTTAGGCCTTCGTTTAAAAATAAGGCTTTGTACTTGTGCTTTTTACTTATATTTTTTTTTTTTTGCTCAAACACGGCAGTAATTAAGCTCATAAACAATGTCTTTGGGATACTTCCGTTAAATAAGTTTTTTCCGTGTTTTTTTTGGTGCTATATGGCGAACTAAATGTCGATTTTCGTTTTATCGATTATTTGACTTTTTGTGAAAAAAATCAAAGTCGGTTTTTAATGGATAATAAAATCGAGTTATCGACTTTTTCTGTTGTGGGGAGTTAACATGGCAGATAATGAAAATTGGCATATGTAAATGGTCTATCGATTTAGCTTTCGGGGCCACCGTAGTACAGAGGTTGGCATGTCTGCATCCAACGCTGAACACCTGGGTTAAAATCTCGGCAACAACATTAGAAAAATTTATGAAATTTGGTAAGAAGATATATTGGGTTGCCCAAAAAGTAATTGCGGATTTTTTAAAAGAACGTAAATGAATTTTTAATAAAACTTAGAATGAACTTTAATCAAATATACTTTTTTTACACTTTTTTTCTAAAGCAAGCTAAAAGTAACAGCTGATAACTGACAGAAGAAAGAATGCAATTACAGAGTCACAAGCTGTGAAAAAACTTGTCAACGCCGACTATATGAAAAATCCGCAATTACTTTTTGGGCAACCCAATAGATTGATCGCAGGAATATGAATCTGAAGCCCATCTTTGGTGGGGAAAAGGCCCTGGACCCCCCTCAAAACTATAAACCTCACCTCTATGGGAAGTGTTGCCACCTAGACAATGTGGATATCAAACGAAATGTATTGACCATGGTGGTCTCATACAACAGCCACAAATCATATGGTGCAATCGGCCATCTTGTCATCAAGGTGATCAAAGTTTTGCCAACACACACAAAGAAATTAGTGGGCGTACGTGAACAGAGAATATTAGAGAAAGAAGATAACAACAAAGAGAATGTAAACAAAAATCTTAATACCGTCAAACCTAGCCGTCTGTAAACAGCTGTTCACGTGAAACCGCCTTTATAAATTCGAATTGGATATTAACCAGGATTCACTGAATTAGGTTGCGTAAAGCATTCAGCCGACAGACAATATTTAGAATTTTTGTCAACTTGCTCTTTGTTTTCATTCCTGCATTCATTTCATGGCGAAACAACTAAAAGTTGTCTCATTTGTACAACAACCACAAATCTTAAGGTGCAATCCGCAATCTTGTCATAAAGCTGATCGACGTTTTGCCAACACACATAAAGAAATTTGTGTGTGTTGCCATACATGGGCAGAGTGTGTGTATGCTTTTGCATACATGGGCAGAGAATATGCTAGAAAGAAGATGACAACAAAGAGAATGGAAACAAAAATCTGACATTTTACCACCTTTTTAAATCCGACTTGGATTCACTAATATAAGGTTAGGTCACTAGCAAAAACAAAAAGTGGATAGGCCCCATGAACATCATTGAGGATGTCAAATCCGCCGATTAAAAATGTCATCAAATAAGAGAAAACGTAAAAAAAGAATGCATGTAAAAAGAGAACAAGTTGACATCCTCAATGCCAAGTACGGCCAAATATAAAAAAAATTGTATATCGGCTGATCGCTCGGCTTAACCTTATTCAGCGGTGGTTTTTTCCCTCCTGATTTGTGAGGTACTATGCAATGTAAAACTTCTCTCCAAAGAGGTGTCGCGTTGCGGCACGCCGTTCGAACTCGGCTATAAAAAGGAGGCCCCTTATCATTGAGCTTAAACTTGAATCGGACTGCTCTCATTGATATGTGAGAAGTTTGCCCCGGTTCCTTAGTGGAATGTTCATGGGCAAAATTTGCCATAATATTAAGTGGCTAATGAATACCACATTCGTTAACTTTTCTTTTATCGCTTTTTAGCTAAACGGTTTCTGTTAAAACATTTTACCAAATTCCACTACTGCGAAAACCGCTGGTTTTAATGTCGATTATAGTTGAGTGGCTAATATATACCACATTCGTTAACTTTTCGGTTATCGATTTTTAACTAAACGGTTTCCGTTAAAATATTTTACCAAATTCCACTATTGGCCTCACTAATCTCACATGCCAACCAACCAACTGACAGGCGACTCCGCGACAACAGCAGTCAACCAACATCCGGCCGGTTATGCATCACCCACCCAAGCATCTACAGCAAACCCGATCGAGTTGTCTAGTCCACAGGTCATAAAAACAATTTAAAAGAAAGCAATTGTTCATTTTCAAATGAAGACATGCACGGTTTATTAAATGTACAGTTATCGATAACTACTATTGTACTGTATAAAATTATACAGTGCAACAGACTTGAACATAGATTTTATGCTGTATTTTATTTTAGTACTATATAGCGCAAATCACGATTAATCGGTTATTATTATCTGAACTTGAATACCTTGCACTGATATTCTATGTCAAACTCCGTATAAAAAAACGTCGGCGAAATGCTGGAGCAAAACTGGGTGAAAAAGTAGTACTCTGTTTATAGTGAGGAAAACGGCACAAAGAAATTTTAATGGCAACGCTTGACATCATTGTCGGCATTATTTTCGTTTTATTGGTTTGAATGGTTCGTAATTTCTTTTTTTTATTTTACTTGTTTGCGAAAAAAAAAATAATAAAACCAAAAGTGCAGATAAAAAACGTCTTTTGGTATGATAATTGAAACACAACATAACTGTCAAATTCCGCTCGCGGAACAATTAAAGATTTCCGCAACTATTCCGAAGCAGAATAGAAGACCAACCCTTACATTGGACAGTACTAAAATAAAACACAGCATGTATTTAGACAACCTGCATGTGTAAAGGACTCATTGCTTTTTTTTATACATGGTGTTTACAACTAGGGGTTTAAAGATGGCGCAGCTATCAGATTTAGTGATGTCAATCATGTAAAAGATGGCACTGCTATCGTTTTGAACATTGCCAATCATTGCAATTGCAGAGTTTTAACACTGCAACCTATCCTATTGTTAACAATACAATCATGTGTTTGTTATACTCACCACCAAAGGATGGGGTTATATTTATTTTGTCATTACGTTTGCAACACGTCGAAATATCCATTTCCGACTATAAAGTATATAGATTTAGAGCCATAAAAGCCACATTTATTATCCGATTTTGCTGAAATTTGGGACAGAGAGATGTGTTAAGCCCTTCGACACGCTTTTTAAATTTGGCCCAGATCGGTCTAGATTTGGATATAGCTGCCATATAGTCCAATCCGCCGATTTAGGGGCTTAGATCCATAAAAGCCACATTTATTATCCGATTTTGCTGAAATTTGGGACAGTGAGTTGTGTTAGGCCCTTCGACATATTTCTTCAATTTGGCTCAGATCGGTCGAGATTTGGATATAGCTGCCATATAGAACGATCTCTCGATTTAGGGTCTTGCGCCCATAAAAGGCGCATTTATTGTCCGATTTCGCAGAAATTTGGGACAGTGAGTTGCGTTAGGCCCGTCGGCAGCCCTCTTCAATTTGGCCCAGGTCTTTTCAGGTTTGGATATAGTTGCCATATAGACCGATCCGCCGCACTAGGGTCATAGGCCCATAAAAGCCAAATTTATTATTCTATTTTGCTGAAATTTGGCAGAGTGAGTTGCGTTAGGCCCCTTGACATCTTTATGCAATTTGGCCCAGATCGATTAAGATTTACATATAGCTGCCATATAGACCGATCTCTCGATAACGTCTTGCGCCCATAAAAGGTGCATTTACTGACCGATTTCGCCGAAATATGGGACAGTGAGTTGCGTTAGGCCCGTCGGCAGCCCACTTTAATTTGGCTCAGGTCTTTTCAGGTTTGGTAATAGTTGCCATGTGGACCGATCTCTCGATTTACAGTCTTGGCCCTATAAAAAGACACATTTACTATCTGATTTAGCTGAACTTTGAAACAGTGAGTTTTTCTGAGCCTCACGATATCCGACCTTAATATGGTTCAGATCGGTTTATAATTGAATATATCTGCCAAAAAGACCAATATTTTGTTCTACAAATTGAATAGTGACATGTATATTAGACCACTCAATGTCCGTGCCGAATTTGGGTCCTTCAGTTATACAATTTTCACCAGATTGTGACGAAATGGGGTTTACATCTATACCCGAGGTGGTGGGTATCCAAAGTTCGGCCCGGCCTAATTTCGTCATTCTGTTTCTAACACCTTGAAATATGCGTGGAAGACCCCATAAAGTATATATATTCTTGATCATCGCGACATTTTAAGTCAAACTAGCCATGTCCGTCCGTCTGTCTGTCGAAAGCACGCAAACTTTTGAAGGAGTAGAGCTAACCGCTAGGAATTTTACACAAATAATTTTTATTAGTGTAGGTCAGTTGGGTCAAATCGGTCCATGTTTTGATATATTTGCCATACAAACCGATCTTGGGTCTTGACTTCTTGAGCCTCTAGAGGGCGCAATTCTCATCCGATTTGACTGAAATTTTGCACATAGTGTTTTGATATCACTTCCAACAACTGTGCGAAGTATGGTCCTAATCGGTCCATAACCTGATATAGCTGCCATATAAACCGATCTTGGGTCTTGACTTCTTGAGCCTCTAGAGGGCGCAATTCTCGTCCGATTTGACTGACATTTTGCACATAGTGTTTTGATATCACTTCCAACAACTAAGCGAATTATGATCCTAATCGGTTCATAACCTGATATAGCTGCTATATAAACCGATCTTGGGTCTTGACTTCTTCAGCCTCTAGATGGCGCAATTCTCATCCGATTTGACTGAAATTTTGCATGAAGTGTTTTGTTACGACTTTCAATAACTGTGCTAAGAATGGCGCAAATCGGCACATAACCTGATATAGCTGCCATATAAACCGATCTGGGGTCTTGACTTCTTGAGCCTCTAGAGGGCGCAATTACTATCCGATTTGGCTGAAATTTTAGCATGAAGTGTTTTGTTATGACTTCCAATAACTGTGCTATGTATGGTTTAAATCGATTCATAACCTGGTATAGCTGTCATATAAACCGATCTGGGGTCTTGACTTCTTGAGCCTCTAGAGGGCGCAATTTTCGTCCGATTTGACTGAAATTTTGCACATACCGTTTTGATATCACTTCCAACAACTGTTATAAGTATGGTTCACATCGGTCTATAACCTGATATAGCTGCCATATAAACCGATCTGGGGTCTTGACTTCTTGAGCCTCAAGAGGGCGCAATTCTCATCCGATTTGGCAGAAATTTTGTACAACAGCTTCTCTCATGACCTTCAACATACGCGTCTGATATGGTCTGAATCGATCAATAGCTTGATACAGCTCTCATATAAACCGATCTCCCGATTTCCATTCTTGAGCCCCGAATCGGACTATTACTTGATATAGCTGCCCCTCCGTCCTTATTCATTATACTTTGTTTTCTTAAAAACAGATACTGCGCAAAGAACTCGACAGATGCGACCATGGTGGAGGGTATATATAGAATTCGGATGCTGGATTCTGAAGACTCGGACTGGTGGATTGATGGCGCTTCTTAGTGCTGATTCACAGGAGTTTTTTTTTTGTTGTCAATTTTAAACAGATTCCCAAAGAAGGTAAAAGTGGATTTGCATTAGACGGTGTCTTAGACGGAGCGGTTCGCTATCCTATACAAGACATGTAGTCTCGCAAACATGCTGGGGGAGCAAGGCCTTGGCTATTAATATAAATTTGTATATGTCATCTAAATATAACAAAAAAAATCTTTAATTCCCTATTTAAATACCTTTTCAGACAAATAAAATAACTTTTTTCAATCGCATTCTAGTATTTTAACCACACACATATTTATTGCAACTTTTTTCCATTCATTTCATTATTATTAAAAACTGTCCATATGGATTCAATAAGTTCCGTTTTTTTTCGGTGGTTGACTCGGTTGCCCATAAAAAATGAATTGTTAAAAAAAAACATTAAAAAAATAAAGCAGTAATGAAGAATTGGCAAGCGAGCAGCAGGCAATACTTTTTCAGCCACCAGGCCAAGCAACATTGTTGAAGCTATTTACCATTGTCGAGTGAGTTGGTTTGCTTTTTTGCAATCAGTTAATTGCAGTGTTGATGGCAGGAGCTGCAACATAATGGCAGCAGAAAGACCAGCAAGGACCAACATTATTATCACTTTAATAACTCAGCGCAGCAGCAAAACAACTTACAAGTGAGTATATGAACGCTGAGCGAAAAATTGGAAATATAACAAAATATATAGGAACGGTGAATATGGGTTTGATTGGTCTACATTTTGCGTGTAATACGGCGCGGTTATAGTGGTTTAATCTTGTCCTTAGTTTGAAAGATTTAAGGCCAAACTTTAAGTTTTGGGCCACTCGTATTAAAACTAAAGCTTTTATGGGTATAAAATAGTACCAGAAGATCCACATATGGTTTGCTTGGTAACGTAAATTCGCAGGCTACATTTCAACCAATCCATAATGCTGAATAAATATATGCAATTCCATTTTTTTCTCTGTGTACATACTTCATCGGCACACAAAACAAACATATGGCAGATTATATGCCAAATGCCAAATAAAAAAAACAAAAACAAAAACAACAACAACAACAAACAGATAAAATGATCATGTCAGGGCATGTATACTGGCTGCTGGCCATCGTCATCAGCACAGTGTTATCTGCCCCCGCCAACGGACAAAAGATATCAACAAACACTGAAAGTGAGTAAATAAATGTTCTCTCGTATATGCTATCAATATGAGAGAGAAAGAGAGAGGGAGAGAGAGAGAAAGGTGGGCTCCCCAAATACACCGACCCATCTCATTCAGTGTAGGCTTACAGAGTAACACAGAGATAGAGAAGAAGAGTCTTTATCAAATGCATTGCACATAGTCGTACATATTAATATTCGTTATTGTTGTTGTTGTTGTTGTTTTTACTGCTGTTGTTGGCATTCTCTGTTTTAATTAACACAACAATTTTACATTATGAATAACAATAAATGCAATGTTAACAATGTATGGGTGATGATGATACTATCCACAATGCCCGTTGTGTATTAAAATGAATGTAAATGTGCATATGCAACATTCATTCTTCACATAAATGCATGCATATGCATGGACGAGTATTTATATTTATAGGTGTGTTATGCCACGAATAAAATTGCAACTGTTTTTCGTACAGTATTTATGCTCCATTATTGTGGAATCATACACATATTGATGTCAGTACATAAATGTAAGAATGTACAGTGGAACCTAGATTTTTGCTTTAATTTCCATGCACATTTCGTAGAACTTTTGAAATTTTGATTTATTTTAACCACCACCGAAGGATGGGGGTATATTCATTTTGTCATTCCGTTTGCAACACTTCGAAATATTCATTTCCGACCCTATAAAGTATATATATTCTTGATCAGCGTAAAAATCCAAGACGATCTGTCTGTCTGTTGAAATCTTGCTACAGTCTTTAGAGATATTGAGCTGAAACTTTGCACAGATTCTTTTTTGGTCCATAACCAGGTTAAGTTCGAAGATGGGCTACATCGTACTATGTCTTAATATAGCCCCCATATAGACCGATCTGCCGATTTAGGGTCTTAGGCCCATAAAAGCCACATTTATTATCCGATTTTGCTGAAATTTGAGACAGTGAGTTGTGTTAGACCCTTCGACAGCCTTCTTCAATTTGGCTTAGATCGGTCCAGATTTGGATATAGCTGCCATAAAGACCGATCCGCCGATTTAGGATCTTAGGCCCATAAAAGTCACATCAATCATCCGATTTTGGTGAAATTTGGCACAGTGAGTTGTGTTAGACCCTTCGATATCCTTCGTCATTTTGACCCAAATCGATCCAGATTTGCATATAGCTGCCATATAGACCGATTCTCCGATTTAGGGTCTTAGGCCCATAAAAGCCACATTTATTATCCGATTTTGCTGAAATTTGGGACAGTGAGTTGTCTTAGGCCTTTCGAGATCTTCTTTCAATTTGGCCTTGATCGGTTCAGATCTGTATATAGCTGCCATATAGACCGATTTCTCGATTTAAGGTTTTGGGCCCATAAAAGGCGAATTTATTATCCGATGTTGCCGAAATTTGGGCAGTGAGTTAAGTTAAGGCATATGCAAAATTTCAACTACATTGGATAAGAATTGCGCCCTCTAGAAGCCCAAGAAGTCTAATCGGGAGATCGGTTTATATGGCGGATATATCAGGATATGGACTGATTCAGACCATACTTGACGCAGTTGTTGGAAGTTAAAATAAAAAACTTCATGCAAAATTTCGGATAAGAATTTTGCCCCCTAGAAGCTCAAGAAGTCTAGACCCAAGATTGGCTTATATGGCAGCTATATCAGGTTATAGACCGATTTGAACCATTTTTAGCACAGTTGTTGGAAGTCTTAACAAAACACGTCATGCTAAATTTCAAATCGAATAGGAATTGCGACCTCTAGATGCTCAAGAAGTCTAATCGGTAGATTGGTTTATGTGGCGCCTATATCAGGTTATGGACTGATTTAGAACATACTTTGCACAGTTGTTCGAAGTCATCATGCAAAATTTCAGCCATATCGGATAAGAATTGCGCCTTCTGGAAGCTCTAGAAGTCAAGACCCAAGGTCGTTTTATATGGCAGCTATATCACGTTATCAACGGATTTAGACCATACTTGCCACATTTGTTGGAAGTGATATATAAACCAAGTATGGTACAAACCGGCTCTGAAACCCTCTAATATAGCTCCCATATAAACCATTCTGCTCGTACTGTCAATTGATCTTCTAGTAAGCCAAATTTTTAAACCATTTGAGTTAAGTTTGTAAGAACATTATTTTGTCTTACTGTACCAAAAGAAAAAAATAAGGAAAATATTGGCCTATTCACAGTGATATTCCAATACATTCTTTAGCATTCTGTGTTCAAAATGATGGCCATTTGCCATGTTACTGTGTAAAATGTCTGTCAATAACTGTTTGAGTGTGTATGTGTGTGTGCGTGTGTGTTTGTGGATATTTCGATTTCAGTTGTGTTTCATTTCGTGGGCATCCGTTTTTTGTCGGTTGATTCGTTTATATGCGCTCTCGCTTTATATTGTCGTGGTCAGTTACGTACAGTATTTTTTTCATTCATCTTCTGAATTTTCCCATATGCCATACACGGTGTTAGTATGTGTATATGTTGGTTGGTATGTGTGTTTTAAAACGTTATCACGCCACAATAACCTCAAAATTTATTCACTTTATTGATAATGCAATAAATCGCAGCAATATTCAAACACTCACACACACACACACTGAACACATGATTGTAGTCGCCCAGCAACATATACACAAACGCCAGTCCCACACCCAATATATATCGATATCATGACAAGCTTGGTGTACGCCCCACACGTTGAATTTCACTGCCACTGAAATGTGGATGATTTTCAGTTGTTCAGCGCTCTTGTTTGAATGCAGCCAGAGCTGTTGTCTCTGAGACCGGTCTTTATGTAGGTATAGTTTGTTCTTGTAAAAATTTAGAGTTAGAAATGACAATTAAAATAATTTTCATACACACAACCATAGGATGGGGGTATAATAATCTAGTCATTCCGTTTGTAACATCTCGAAATATTCGTACAAGACAACATACACTATATATGTTCTTGATCGTGTCGATGTTCTGATCGTCTCGATGTTCGATCTAGCCATATCCGTCCGTCAGTCCTCCCGTCCGTCTGTCTCTCTGTTCGTCCGTCTGTCCATTCGTCAGAAAGCACGCTAACTTTCGAAGGAGTAAAGCATGGCACTTGAAATTTCGCACAAATACTTCTTATTAGTGTAGGTCGGCTGGGATTGTAAATGGACCGTATCGGTCCATGTTTTGATATAGCTGCCATATAAACCGATCTTGGGTCTTGACTTCTGGAGCCTCCAGAGGGCGCAATTCTTATCCGATTGGAATGAAATTTTGCACGACGTGTTTCGTTATGACTTCCAACAACTGTGTTCAGTATGGTTCAAATCGGTCCAATACCTGATATAGCTGCCATATAACCGATCTTTGGTCTCGACTTCTTGAGCCTCTAGAGGGCGCAATTCTTATCCGAATGGAATGAAATTTTGCACTACGTGTTTTGTTATGACTTCCAACCACTGTGCTCAGAATGGTTCAAATCGGTCCATAACCTGATATAGCTGCCATTTAAGCCGATCTTGGGTCTTGACTTCTTGAGCCTCTAGAGGGCGCAATTCTTATCCGATTGGAATGAAATTTTACACTACGTGTTTTGTTATGATATCCAACAACTGTGCCAAGTATGGTTCAAATCGGTTTATAACCTGATATAGCTGCAATTTAAGCCGATCTTGGGTCTTGACTTCTTGAGCCTCTAGAGGGCGCAATTCTTATCCGATTGGAATGAAATTTTGCACTACGTGTTTTGTTATGACTTCCAACCACTGTGCTCAGAATGGTTCAAATCGGTCCATAACCTGATATAGCTGCCATATAAGCCGATGTTGGGTCTTGACTTCTTGAGCCTCTAGAGGGTGCAACTCCTATTCGATTTGGCTGAAATTTTGCATGATGTGTTTCGTTATGACTTCCAACAACTGTGTTCAGTATGGTTCAAATCGGTCCAATACCTGATATAGCTGCCATATAACCGATCTTTGGTCTCGACTTCTTGAGCCTCTAGAGGGCGCAATTCTTATCAGATTTGAATGTAATTTTGCACATAGTGTTTTGATATCACTTCTAACAACTGTGCTAAGTATGGTTCAAATCGGTTCATAACCTGGTATAGCTGCCATATAAACCGATCTTGGGTCTTGACTTCTTGAGCCTCTAGACAAATCTTATATACCCATGGGGGAGGGTATATATAATTCGCTTAAACTTGTTTTTTTTACTATTTTTTTTTTGATTTTCTCCCACTATGCGACGGGAGATCGCCTACGACTCTTCGACGAGCTCTTCCCCAGGATTATAACCATCATCTAGAAGATTCATGGAAGATTATTTGACGATCAAACATGTTTGCAGAGGGTATACTAGTGAAGACATGCCCTGTGTGTACCATAGAATCAGTAGCAGGAAGTCGCGGAGTAATCATAAACACATATAAGACAGGTTCGTTTGACAAAATGAAGTAGCAGAGAATAACCAAATCATATGTATCGGCAGAACAAATCGTAGGTAAGCAAACAACAATCTCAAGGCATGTACGATTGGTAAAACGCGTGGTAAGTAGCCGGCAGATGTAAGTGGCACGGAGTGAAGAGTAACTATGTACGGGCAAATGTAATTCGTCACAATTTTTTATTTCTTGAGCACTTATACTAAAAAAAGGCGTATCATATTTTTTAGTAAAAAATTTACTCCAATATGATATAATTTTTTTCATTTTATGCAAATTTTCCCTTTTGTTATGAAAATTTACTACTCTACGGAGATCATATCGTAATACCTAAGAAATCGAATTAAGTTCGTGTAATTGGAATGAGTATATCAATTTTCTAATTTTTTCCCTAGTACTAGTTAAAAAAACTGCTGACTTAAGTTCAAAAATTACTACCGGTTAGAAAATTAAGCTACAAACGCTGAAAATCATTTGCACATCAGAAGAGGAAAAACGAATTACATTGGAGAAATATTCCACTATATTCAAATATATTATTTATTGCTTGAAGGGTTATCATTAGACCTCACTTGAAGAAGTTTGTTATAAAGGAAATAAAATACTTTTCTCAATTTTGGTTAAAAATATACTGAATTTTGGTTTCCTTTAAACTTACCTAAAGTATAGATATTCCTACATTTTGTACATTTTAGCTAGATTTAAGTTCACTTGTGTATACCTAAAATAAGGATTTAAGTTAACTAAATTAAAAAACTTTGGCGTCAAATCATGTCCAATTTAACTATAATTTAGTTAATGTTTCTTTATTTTAGGGGTCACTTTTTTTTTGAGTGTACAGAAGGCTTTTATTATTCAAATATAAATATGAATAATATCGCTTGACCACCTATTATCCTTTTGAAGTTTCTGCCTGTAAAGAGAAGCCCTGCAAAGAACTTAACAAATGTTTTTGATGGTGGAGGGTATATTAAATTCGGCCCATCCATATTTAGCACGCTTTTACTTGTACAAGATATGCCCTGTTGTCGGACTGTGTACTTTTTACAACCGTGATGACATTTTCAATAAAGTATCGGGTTATCACATAGCTTTGTGTATCTTTTCTGGAGTGTTTTGTGTATATGTTCTCATATGACCATATGCATATGAACACCAAAGGCCAATAGTTAAGTGTGTCCATTTTTTTTGCAACATTTGCAACTTTAAACAAATCAAGGAGTAGACGATCTCACTTGAATTTTGCCTGAATGCGAAGTTGAGTGTGAAGGTGGGTGTGTCAGTATGGGACACCACTAAAAACTTTAGGTCATAGGTTATTTGCAAATGGATGGGAAAGGGGTTAAGGTTCCCTGTTGCTTATGGAGTCCACAGTCCCCTCCACACACACACACGCACACATTGTTGCTTGCTATTCAATATACAAATGTAGAACTTTTTGCACCCACACTCGTCAGATACCACTGTTGGTTTTCCACATTTGGTGTTACCATCTTGCAGTACCCTTTTTTTCCCCCTTACATCGTTATAGGAGGATAATATGCAAAAACTAACACTTGAGGACTTTAAGCAAAATCGTTTTTCTTTCCCAGCTCCAACATAACATAAAAAGCTATGGCAACAAGCGGCATGCAGCATCCACATGGGCGAATAGTGAATTGTTGCTCCATGTTCCAGATGCAAAATGAAGATGAAAGAGCAACAAACATGGTAGTGGTAGTAGAAGGTACTAAATATGACCATAAATTAACACTTTCAGCCAAAAATAAATAGTAACAAGTAAAAGCGTGCCAAGTTCGGCCGGGGCGAATCTTATATACCCTCCACCATGGATCGCATTTGTCGAGTTCTTTTGCCGCCATCTCTTCTTAGGTAAAAAAAGGATAAAAGAAAAGATTTGCTCCGCTATTAGAGCGATATCAAGATATGGTCCGGTTCGGACCACAATTAAATTTCTATGTTGGAGACCTGTGTAAAATGTCGGCCAATTCGAATAAGAATTGCGCCCTTTGGGGGCTCAAGAAGTAAAATGGAGAGATCGATTTATATGGGAGCTGTATCAGTCTAAAGACCGATTCAGACCTTAAGAAAAACGTATGTTGATGGTCATGAGAGGATCCGTCGTACAAAATTTCAAGCAAGTCGGATAATAATTGCGATCTCTAGAGGCTCAAGAAGTCAAGATCCCAGATCGGTTTATATGGCAGCTATATGAGGTTATAAACCGATTTGAACCTTATTTAACACAGTTACTGAAAGTCATAATAAAACACGTCATGCAAAATTTCAGCCAAATCGGCTAGGAAATGCGCCCTCTAGAAGCTCCAGAAGTCAAGATCCCAGATCGGTTTATATGACAGCTATATCAGGTTATGAACCAATTTGAACCTTATTTAATATAGTTGTCGAAAGTCAAAATAAAATACGTCATTCAAAATTTCAGCCAAATCGGATAGTAAATGCGCCCTCTAGAGGCTCAAGAAGTCAAGACCCAAGATCGGTTTATATGACAGCTATATCAGGTTGTGAACCGATTTGAACCTTATTTAATACAGTTGTTGAAAGTCATAATAAAATACGTCATGCAAAATTTCAGCCAAATCGGATAGGAAATGCGCCCTCTAGAGGCTCAAGAAGTCAAGACCCAAGATCGGTTTATATGACAGCTATATTAGGTTATGAACCGATTTGAACCATATTTAACACAGTTGTTGGATATCATAACAAATTACTTCGTGCTAAATTTCATTTCAATCGGATAAGAATTGCGCCCTCTAGAGGCTCAAGAAGTCAAGACCCAAGATCGGTTTATATGGCCGCTATATCAGGTTATGGACCGATTTGAACCATACTTGGCACAGTTGTTGGATATCATAACAAAATACTTCGTGCGAAATTTCATACCAATCGGATAAGAAGTGCGCCCTCTAGAGGCTCAAGAAGTCAAGACCCAAGATCGGTTATATGGACCGCTTTGGTCCATTTACAATCGCAACAAACCTACACTAATGTAAAGTATTTGAGCAAAATTTCAAGCGGCTATCTTTACTCCTTCGATAGTTAGCGTGCTTTAGACAGTGTGGTGTGTGGTGCTTATCGCTGGCACAAGAAGCTTAGCTGGGAGCTACCGGGAGCGTCCACAGGTTGCGGATAGTGAAATGCTGCAACGGCATTCGCGGACAATCAGCGGTATCAAGCGGAGAGTCTCAGTGAGAGGTCGGGCGGCACCGGCTGTTGCACAAATACTGAGGGCCTATGATGCTCGATATGACTAGGCGAGTTATTGGCGCCTTTAAATAACCAATGGCCCACATCAGCGTATGTTTCCAGGTTGGAGGCGGGTGGAGGCGAGCGATGGATCTTGGAGCAAGCGGCTCGCGACAACGAGGGATACATGTGCGAACCTACAAAACCCATATGGATTCCAAATATTGGTCAGACTTGGTATGTAGTCCCATATAAACCGAGTAATCAATATGACTTCTTAAGCCGCTAGAGGGCGCTATTGTTATGTGATTTGGCTGAAATCTGGCACATTCACTCCCACTATTACCTACATCATACGTTCCTAGTATGATCTGAATCGGGCCTTACCCTGGCAGCTGCCATACAAACGAATCTCTCGATTGTGCTTTTTGAGCCGCTAGAGGGCGCAATTGTCAACTGATTTGGCTGAAATCTAGCACATTGAGATTCTACTATACCCTCCACCATGCGTGCCAAGTATGTTCTGAATCGGGCTATACCCTGAGGCAGTTGCCATACAAACCAATCTCTCGAATGTACTTCTTGAGCCGCTAGAGGGCGCAATTGTTAAGTGATTTGGCTGAAATCTAGCACATTGACTGAAATCTAGCACACCCTCCACCATACGTGCCAAGTATGTTCTGAATCGGGCCATACCCTGTAGTAGTTGCCATAGAAACCAATCTTTCGATTTTACTTCTTGTGCCGCTAGAGGGCGCAATTGTTATCTGATTTGGCTGAAATCTAGCACATTGAGATTCTACTATACCCTCCACCATGCGTGCCGAGTATGTTCTGAATCGGGCCATACCCTGAGGCAGCTGCCATACAAACCAATCTCTCGATTGTACTTCTTGAGCCGCTAGAGGGCGCAACTGTTAACTGATTTTGCTGAAATCTAGCGTATTTACTCCCACTATTACCTTCACCATACGTGCCAAGTATGTTCTGAATCGGGCCATACCCTGAGGCAGCTGCCATACAAACCAATCTCTCGATTGTACCTCTAGAGCCGCTAGATGGCGCAATTGTTAACTGATTTTGCTGAAATCTAGCACATTGACTGAAATCCAGCACATCCTCCACCATACGTGCCAAGTATATTCTGAATCGGGCCGTACCCTGTAGTAGTTGCCATAGAAACCAATCTCTCGATTTTACTTCTTGAGCCCCTAGAGGGCGCAATTGTTACCTGATTTGGCTGAAATCTAGCACATTGAGATTCCACTATACTCTCCACCATGCGTGCCAAGTATGATCTGAATCGGGCCTTACCCTGAGGCAGTTGCCATAAAAACCAATCTCTCGAATGTACTTCTTGAGCCGCTAGAGGGCGCAATTGTTAACTGATTTGGCTGAAATCTAGCACATTTACTCCCACTATTACCTCCACCATACGTGCCAAGTATGATCTGAATCGGGCCTTACCCTGAGGCAGTTGCCATACAAACCAATCTCTCGAATGTACTTCTAGAGCCGCTAGATGGCGCAATTGTTAACTGATTTTGCTGAAATCTAGCACATCCTCCACCATACGTGCCAAGTATGTTCTGAATCGGGCCATACCCTGTAGTAGTTGCCATAGAAACCAATCTTTCGATTTTACTTCTTGAGCCGCTAGAGGGCGCAATTGTTATCTGATTTGGCTGAAATGTAGCACATTGAGATTCTACAATACCCTCCACCATGCGTGCCACGTATGTTCTGAATCGGGCCTTACTCTGAGGCAGCTGCCATACAAACCAATCTCTCGCTTGTACTTCTAGATCCGCTAGAGGGCGCTATTCTTGTCTGATTTGCTATGTACAGTCTGAATCGGAACGATCTACCGATTTTACAACGTAACCCCCTAGAGGGCACAATTTTTATCCGTTTTGGATGAAGTTTCGAAATATGCTCTGTATCAGTCAATAGCCTGGCTCAAGAAGTCAAATCGGCAGATCGGTTTATATGGGAGCTATATTTAAATCTGAACCTATATGGCCCATTTGCAATCCCCAACGACCTACATCAATTCTAAGTATCTGTGCAAAATTTCAAGTGGCTAGCTTTACGCGTTCGACTGCTATCGTGGTTTCGACAGACGGACGGACGGACATTATTAGATCGACTCATAACGTCGAGACGATCAAGAAAATATATATACTTTATGGGTTCTTTGACGAATATTTCGAGGTGTTACAAACGGAATGATTAGATTAGCATACCCCCATCCCAAGGTGGTGGGTATAAACTAAACTGAATTTCCAATAAACATTCCATTAAGGAACAGGGGATACATCTCTCGTATCAATGAGCGCAGTCCGATTGAAGTTTAAGCTTAATGATAAGAGACCTCCTTTTTCATGTCGAATCCGAATGGCATGCCGCATAGCGACAGCACTTGGTAGAGAAGTTTTAACATGTAGCCAGCATTTGTAATGGGATAGGCACCTCTGAAAATTTCCTAGCGTTTACGCTGGGATTTGAACCCAGGCGTTTGGGTTATGCTAAACTCTGCACCATGGTGGCCTTCGACTTCTCTCATATCAATAAGTGCGCAGTATTTGTTTTTTCTAAATGATAGGGAATCTCCTTGTAACGGAGCCGGATCTGCGTGTCTCTGAGCGACACCTCTCGGAAGAAAAGTTTAACATGAAAGACCTAATAAATGCAGTCAGTATTACGGGGATTATCACAACTGAACACTTTTTCTGATTTTTTTTCCAGGATTCGAACCCAGGTATACATGCTAAACTATGCGTCATGTTGACCTCTTGCTCTACAGTAGCTGCATAAAAATCGCCAGAATATGCAAACCCTTTTTTTCTACAAAACATACACACAGATGCTGAGCAGGAGTAACCCCATTATCATCCAAGCCCCTAACATCCCAACCACCAGCACTACCATCGCATTCAACCGATTTGCTGTATTCCAATACTGTGAAACTCAATGTTATTTCTGCAACTACTACGAGTATTTTCACTGGTACCGGTTTGTAGTTTTGGTCCTCTCAACTAGGAGCACAGCTGCAAGCAACGAAAAGAAAATGCATTTTCGGTCAGTGTCCAATGAAAAATGGGGGTAAAAAAGGAATCGGTTAGAAGAGAGAAAAAAAAAAACGGCTACAATCATTTGTTGTTTCGTTTCTTTTTATTTTTGTCGCAAGGATATGCCACAAGAAATTGTGTTAAATAACTTCATAGCGAAGAAGGTGGTAGGAAGGGGGCTGATGGCGAAAAGAAAAAAAATAGGGATACAGATGGTCATAGTTGCTGCTTGTACCGGAAAATAAGTGCCCAAATGTAACTTTTGTGATGCAAAACGAACTGCTGGGACCATGAATGAGGGGCAGCACCAAAATGGCCGGAAGTCAGCTACTGTTGCGTTTGGGAAGTTCAGGGATGGCCGCACATCTGGAGGAAGAATTCTCCACTTTTGTACAGTGGCAATTTAATCTTGTAAATACTGGACGATGTCTATGGTACACAGGCACTTCAGGCATTAAAGGTTATGGAAAGTAGGGATAGTTTTTTAGATAACAGTGGGTTTGTAAAAAGGGTGCCATGAATTATTCTACCCTCCATCATAGGGTGGGGTATACTTGCATCGTTCTTCCGTTTGTAACATATCGAAATATATGTCTAAGAGGCTGAAACTAGAATCATGAAATTTTGCCCGGGATAAGACTGGACTTGGTGATATTCGTACGTTTAGGTACTAAAAAGTACCAAAAAGTTCGAAATGATACATATTTGCCCAGCGCGAACGTAAAGGACTAGACTCATGTTCATGGGCTCAAATGAAAGAGTGTCTCGAAAAAATAAGGTTTGGTAAAAATTGTGGCAAATCGTACCGGAAGTGGGAAAAATAGTACGTTTAGTACCGTAATTGGTACTATTTGGTACTTTCTTTGTAAATTGAACTAGAACTCTGAATTTTGGAACATAGGTGCACTATGGCAACATTTATTAAGCGACCATAAGCAAAATTGCAAATTTTGTCCATGAACATTCCACTAAGGAACAGGGGTAAACTTCTTACATTTCAATGAGTGCAGTCCGATTCAAGTTTAGATTATGATAAGGGGCCTCCTTTTTATAGCCGAGTCCGAACGGCGAGCCGCAGTGCGATACCTCTTTTGAGAGAAGCTTTACATGGCATAGTACCTTACAAATGTCGACTGCATTGGGAGGAGAAAACCACCACTGAAAATTTTTTCTGATGGTCTTGCCAGGATTCGAACCCAGGCGTTCAGCGTCATAGGTGGACATGCTAACCTTTGCGCTACGGCGACCATAAGAGTTTTTGGATATTTGTACATTTAGGCACCAAAAACGTGCCCAAAAGGTATGAAATGGGTGAACTTTGTACAGGATGGATGGATAAAGGCTTTTTGAATTTTTAAATTTGACTTAAAAGACATCTGGTGCAAAAGGATGAGAGTGAAAAGAAAAACTAGTACTGGTACGTTTAGTACCGTAATTGGTACCATGTGGTACTTTCTTTACAGATGGAGCTAGAGGTCCGAAATTTGGCATGTGGGTACAACTAGGAAATATACGATGGGCGACTTAATGATCTATTCAAAATTCGTAAATATTGGTACCAAAATTGGTATCATTTGGTACTTTCTCTACAGATGGAGCTACAGGTCTGAAATTTGGCATGCAGGTACAACTAGGAAAATATGATGTTTTTACATTTCGTACATTTTGGTACCATCATTGGTACCATTTGGTACTTTCTGTGCAGATGGAAATATATGATGGGCTACTAAATGATTTTTTCACAATTCGGACATTTTGGTACCAAAATTGTTACTATTTGGTATTTTCTTTACAGATGGAACAAAAAGGTACGAAATGGGTGAACTTTGTACAGGGTGGATGGATAGAGGTAGAATTTTGAAATTTGAGTTAAAAGACATCTGGTGCGAAAGCATGGCAGAGAAAAACAAAAATGAAAAAATAGTACTGGTAATGGGAGAAAACGTACGTTTAGTACCGCAATTGGTACCAAGCGGTACTTTTTTATAGATGGAGCTAGAGGTTTGAAATTTGGTATGTAGGTAGAAATAGGAAATATATGATGGTTGACTAAACGATCTATTCAAAATTCGTAAATGTTGGTACCAAATTTGGTACTTTCTTTATAGATGCAGCTATAGGTCTGAAAGTACAACTAAGAAATATATAATGGGTGACCATAAGCTTTTTACAATTCACACACTTTGGTACCAACATTGGTATCATTTTGTACTTTCCGTGTAGATGGAGGTAGAGGTCTGAAATTTGGTATATAGGTAAAACTTTAAAATATATGATGGGCGACCAAATGATGTTTTTACAATTCAAACATTTTGGTACCAAAATTGGGACTATATAGTACTTTCTTTATAGATGGAGCTGGAGGTCTGTTTTTTCGGCATGAAGGTACAACTAAACAATAAATGATGGATGAGTAAATGATCGATTCAAAATTCGTATATTTTGGTACCAAAATTGGTACCATTTTAAATTTTCTGTTCATATGGAGCTAGTGGTCCGAAATTTGGCATGTAGGTACAACTAAGAAATATATAATGGGTGGCTAAATGATCTATTCGGCATTCGCACATTTTGGTGCCATTTGGTACTTTCTTCATATATGGAGCTAGGGATCTGAAATGTGGCAAGTTGGTACAACTAAGAATTATATGATAGATGACTAAATGATACATTTTGGTACATTTGGTAAAGCGCTCAAAATTGAGATTTATTTATACCTTGACAATATATAATGGGCGACTTAATGATTTTTCCGATGTATTGTTAGTCTTGGTACTATTTGGTACTTTCTTAATAAAAGGGGACCACGGGGATGCTAGTTATATTGGGTTGCCCAAAAATTATTTGCAGATTTTTTAAAAGATAGTAAATGCATTTTTAATAAAACTTAAAATGAACTTTAATCAAATATACTTTTTTTACACTTTTTTTCTAAATCAAGCTAAAAGTAACAGCTGATAACTGACAGAAGAAAGAATGCAATTACAGAGTCACAAGCTGTGAAAAAATTTGTCAACGCCGACTATATGAAAAGTCCGCAATTACTTTTTGGGCAACCCAATATATATTCTTGACCATCATAAAATCTTAAGTCTATCTAGCCATGTCCCTCCGTCCTGCTGTTTTGCACAAATACTTCTTATTAGTGTAGGTCGACTGGGATTGTAAATTCACCATATTGGTCCATGTTTTGATATATCAAGTTTGTACTCTGCTTTTAAATACCTTTCATTTGATACCAATATTATCCCAATCGGTAAACATGCATGTTGGATGAGTTTTGGAGTAGGGCGTCTCCCACACTTTATTTGGCCTCAAAGTTTTATACTAAATTTGTGTTTTTGGGTTGCCAAAAGGTGGGTGGCATACAAAATTTCACTTGAATCGATGGACCATCTTCGAGATTTGACGTTTTTGAAAATTGCAGTTAAAGGGAGGGTCCGCCCCCCTCGAGGATATCTCAAATTGATATTTTGCCTGGGGGACCAAACTCTACCATCTGTGAATATTTCATGAAAATTGGCTTAGCCGTTTTTGAGGCTATTCGTGGAAGGAAACATAGGCTATATAATTTTTTGATATCGGGTGGGGGGCGGACCCTCCCCTTACTCCAAAAGTACTATCCAAAAATTAAAGAGGACCGATCGGGACAAAATGGGATTCAAATGAAAATTATTTAAGAGTAGAGTACGAATTTCATAATTAAAGTTGGGTCTAAGTTCCTGCGGGCCGCCCCAGCCCCAAAACCCTTAAAATAGGTTTATTTGATGATCATAACAATATGGGACTCAAATTAAAGGTATTCGGGAGTAGATTACGAATATGATCAGGAAGTAGGAGTAGGCTTTATAATTTATTTAAATGGAAAGGGGCGGACCCTCCCCCTTACTCCAAAAACGCCACCCACATCCGAAAGTGGTCCGATGGGCACAATAAGGGTATCAAATGAAAGGTATTGGAGACCAAAAAACGAAAATGGTATTCAAATTTGGGTCCAAGTACCCGCCCCAGTCCGAAAACACCCTCTATATTTAACGGCCATGGCAATATGAGGCTCAAATTAAAGGGATTTGGAAGTGCAGCACGAATTTGATATCCATATTTAAGTCCAAAAGTCTGAAGTGCCATCCCTCCCCTAATGAGAACATTACCATTACATTGTCTTAAACCCCCAAGCCAAGTATGGCTTGGATGGGGTTTATAACCTGAAATAGCTGCAATGACATGGAAAATCTTATCCAGTATCCTTTGTTTGTATATTTTTTCCATAAAATTCAGCAACTTACTAAAAACAATTCAATATTTTTGGCAAAGACCTCTCTAAGAGCCTTTCTACAACGAAACACTTGTTTTCTCTTCATTCTTATTCCAATACATCCCATCTGCCCTAACATAAAGGTTATGTCTGCAACTCTCTTTTGCAATGGTCTGTAACACATAAAGACATAATTGTTGCCACTGCCATTCCTTGTACCCTTTGCTTCCCTTAGACCCCCCTCCTTGTTTATGTTTAACGATATTGCAAAATATGCGAAATGTTAGTCTCGTCTCTATAACCATCATCATTGCAACCACACAATATGGTATCTCAAATGGCTGTCTAACTGAATATTCTAAATGACCTTATTCAGCAACAATAGTGGGACAGTAAGAAAAACTAAAATTTTCATCGTCTCTGCGAAATATTAAAAAAAAATATATATATCTTAAGTCTTTGGGGGGTGTGAAAAATGTGAACAATTTATAAACTGTAAACGGAAAACACATTGAATTTGATTAGAAAAATTCCTGAAGCTCGAGAGCGCTAATGACCTGGCAAAAGAGAAAATAATAACAAGTAAAAGCGTGTTAAGTTCGGCCGGGCCGAATCTTGGGAACCAACCACCATGGATTCTGCTAACAATGTATACAGAATAAATTTAGTTAAAGGGCAAAATTTTATTCTACATACCAAACTTCTGTTAAACGAACAGGGATGATCGAGATGCCGGTTTACATGGGAGCTATATCAGGTTATAGACTGATTTTGAACGTATTTGGCACAGTTGTTGGAAGTCGTAACAGAATGCCTCATACAAAATTTCAGTCAAATCGGACAAAAATTGTGGACGGTCACCTTGACCAAATTTCTGTTTTGAGTTATTGCGAGGGTCCGCCCGTTGAAATAGACACCAGGGTACATTCTTATGTCAGATTTGTACTCTACTTTTAAATACTTTTCATTTGATACCCATATTGCCCAAAGCGGTAGAAGTGTCATGTTGGGTGGTGTTTTTGGGGGTGGGGAATTCCCACACTTAAGGTGACATTTTTATGCCAACTACGTATTCTACTCTAAAAACCTCTCATTTGATACCCATATTGCTCAAAGCGGTAAAAGTGTCTTGTTGGGTGGTGTTTTTGGGGGGTGGGGAACTCCCCCGACACTTAAGGTGAAATTTTTATGACAAGTTCGTAGTCTACTCTTAAATACTTTTAATTTGATGCCCATATTGTCTCCATCGGTAAACATGTCCGCTCGGATGGGTTTTGGAATGGGGCGTCCCCCCAGGTTATTTGACCTCAAAATGTTATACCAATTTCGTGTTTTTGGGATATCATCAGGTGGCATACAACATTTCGCTTAAATCGGTGCATCGATCACCGAGATCTGGCGTTTTTTGAAAATTGTGGTAAGGGGGAGGGTCCGCCCCCCCCTTTGGATATTAAAAAATTAGGTACTCGTATTTCACCGGGTGGTCAAGCTCTACCATCTGTGAAAATTTCATGAAAATCTGTTCAGCCGTTTTTGTGTCTATACGGAACAGACAAACAAACTAACAAAGCGCAACAATTTCATTTTTATACCCACCACCTTAGGATCGGGGTATACTAATCTAGTCATTCCGTTTGAAATACCTCGAAATATTGATAAAGGACCCCATAAATGTATATTCTTGTTCGTCTCGACATTCTGAGTCAAACTAGCCATGTCCGTCCGTCTGTCGAAACCACGATAGCGGTCGAACGCGTAAAGCTAGCTGCTTGAAATTTTGCAAAAATGTCTAATATTGATGTAGGTCATTGGGGATTGCAAATGGGACATGTCGGTTCAGATTTGGATATAGCTCCCATATAAACCGATCTCCCGATTTGACTTCTTGAGCCCCTGGAATCTGCAATTTTTGTCCGAATTGGCTGAAATTTTGCACATGGTGTTCTGTTATGACTTTAAACAAATGCGCCAAGTATGGTCCAAATCGGTCTATAACCTGATATAGCTTCCATAGAACCCGGATTTCCCGATTTGACTTCTTGAGCCCTTACAAGCCGCAATTTTTGTCCGATTTGGCTGAAATTTTGAACATAGTGTTTTGCTATGACTTGCAACAACTGTGTCAAGTACGGTCTAAATCGGTTCATAACCTTATATAGCTCCCATATAAACCGATCTCCCGATTTGACTTCTTGAGCCCCTACAAGCCGCAATTTTTGTCCGATTTGGCTGAAATTTTGCACATGGTGTTCTGTTATGACTTTTAATAACTGTGTCAAGTACGGTCTAAATCGGTCTATAACCTTATATAGCTCCCATATAAACCGATCTCCCGATTTGACTTCTTGAGCCCCTGGAAGCTGCAATTTTTGTCGGATTTGGCTGAAATTTTGAACATAGTGTCGTGTTATGACTTTTAATAATTGTGTAAAGTACGGTCTAAATCTGTCTATAACCTGATATAGCTCCCATATAAACCGATTTCCCGATTTGACTTCTTGAGCCCCTAGAAGCCGCAAGTTTTGCATGATTTAGCTGAAATTTTGAAAATAGTGTTCTGTTATGATTTTAAACAACTGTGCCAAATACAGTCCAAATCGGCCAAGAACCTGATATAGCCCCCATATAAACCGATCTCCCGATTTGACTTCTGAGCCCCTATAAGCCGCAATTTTTGTACGATTTGGCTGAAATTTTGAAAATAGTGTTCTGTTATGACTTCCAACAATTGTGCTAAGTACAGTCCGAATCGGTCTATAACATGATATAGCTCCCATAGAACCCGATTTCCCGATATTACTCTTGAGCCCTTACAAGCCGCAATTTTTGTACGATTTGGCTGAAATTTTGCACATGGTGTTCTGTTGTGATTTCCAGCAGTAGTGCCAAGTACGGTCTAAATCGGTCTATAACCTTATATAGCTCCCATATAAACCGATCTCCCGATTTGACATCTTGAGCCCCTGGAAGCTGCAATTTTTGTCCTATTTGGCTGAAATTTTGCATGTAGTATTCTCTTATGACTTCAAGCAGCTATGCCAAGTAAAGTCCAAATCGGTTTATAACCAGATATAGCTCCCATAAAAACCGATCTCCCGATTTGACTTCTTGGGCCCCTAGAACCCGCAATTTTTGTACGATTTGGCTGAAATTTTGAAAATAGTGTTCTGTTATGACATCCAACATCTGTACCAAGTACAGTCCAAATCGGTCTATAACCTGATATAGCTCCCATATCAACCGATCTCCCGATTTGACTTCTTGAGCCCCTACAAGCCGCAATTTTTGAAATTTTGCACATGGTGTTCTTTTATGACTCTCAACAACTGCGCCAAGTATGGTCCAAATCGGTTTATAACCAGATATTGCTCCCATATTTTAGCAGAATCCATGGTGGTGGGTTCCCAAGATTGGGCTTTTAAAGGGTGATTTTTTTGAGGTTAGGATTTTCATGCATTAGTATTTGACAGATCACGTGGGATTTCAGACATGGTGTCAAAGAGAAAGATGCTCAGTATGCTTTGACATTTCATCATGAATAGACTTACTAACGAGCAACGCTTGCAAATCATTGAATTTTATTACCAAAATCTGTGTTCGGTTCGAAATGTGTTCATTCACCGTAACGTTGCGTCCAACAGCATCTTTGAAAAAATACGGTCCAATGATTCCACCAGCGTACAAACCACACCAAACAGTGCATTTTTCGGGATGCATGGGCAGTTCTTGAACGGCTTCTGGTTGCTCTTCACTCCAAATGCGGCAATTTTGCTTATTTACGTAGCCATTCAACCAGAAATGAGCCTCATCGCTGAACAAAATTTGTCAAAATTTGAACACATTTCGAACCGAACACTGATTTTGGTAATAAAATTCAATGATTTGCAAGCGTTGCTCGTTAGTAAGTCTATTCATGATGAAATGTCAAAGCATACTGAGCATCTTTCTCTTTGACACCATGTCTGAAATCCCACGTGATCTGTCAAATACTAATGCATGAAAATCCTAACCTCAAAAAAATCACCCTTTATAATGAAGATGGGGCCTTAGACGAATATTTCGAATGACTAGTTTATTACGCCCCCATTGTATGGTGGCCGGGCATAACAAATAGACTCGGTGGTGTAGGGTATTGTATAGTCGGATCCGCCCTACTTTTGCCTTTCCTTACTGGGTTTTTTTTTATGGTATTTGTGCTTTTAAATTTGCCATGAAAAGTTTTTATTTGTATTTCTTATGCCGTTCGAATGCGATAGTTAATGCTAAATCCTGTTTCAGTTTCATCGGTGAAACTATCACTGGAGAAATACATAATGAAAGGTGCAGAGGCTATTAGCGAGGGGCGGGTTTGCAAAGAAGTACCACAATAATAGGTGGGCACAATGTTCACACTGTTTGCCACATGCGATTGGGGTATCATAAGGTAGTCTTCACGCCTCCCATCTGTCTGAATGTAACTGTGGCAATCACCGTCATAACCCGGTAGGCTGGGCAATTCAAGGGACATGGAGAATTTAGAAGCTTGATATCTAAAAGGGAAAGGAAATTTTTTTTGCACTTCAAGCTAGTTTCCTAAAAACTTTTTACTCACTCTATCATAGTGGCATCGGGCCCTGCTTTAATGCACACCACATAATTCATATTGGGCAAATAGTATGATGCTGCATTTTCTTGATAGTTGAAGCTCTTAATGGTTCCCGTGGGCTGGGTGTAGTACTGATTGCAGCCGGCTGGAGCTAGTATGTCCTCATTCACCTTTGGACATATGGTTTTAGCAAAAGTGGGAGCGCTAAATAGAGTGCGCATATTTTGCAGACCCACATTGTCTCCCATATTGAAGAGTGATGGAAAAGACATTCTTTTGTTGGCCTTTGAACATTCAAGCTGTGTTACCACCAGGTTCCATTTGGACTGGGGCCAACGATTGGCTAAGCTAAAAGCTAAGGCGATCTCTTTGGTGCCCTTGGCCACATTGAAGGGCAGGTAGAGATGTTGGCCGGTATTGTGGCCACACAAATGGAAATCTCCCACTGCCAAGTGGTCTTCACATTCCAGGGTATGAACATCGGCCCTATATGTGGGAGGTTCCAGTTCAAATTGTTGGAATTCTATTAATAATTGACATACATTGGAACTGTGGGGTAGTATGCGATAAACACAGTTGTCCTGATTGATATTGGCAGGATTTTTGATGACAATACGCTTGAGCTTAGAATTGGCATTGCATTGAAGGCTTGCTGAAATCGAGGAGTGAATATTTTTAAGTTTCTCTTTGTCTATGGTAAAATTAAGTATGGCTGGTTGTCTCAACTCACTTTGGCTGTACACTGTTTGTAGAACTCCAGACATCAACAGTCCTAGGACTAGGGTTAATGTAGACATTTTTCACTTGAATTTCTGTCTAAAGATCTTGATTTTTTTTGGTACTCGGTTTCTCTGCTCTATGTTCAATAGTTCTTCAATTGATAAAATGATTGCTTATGAATTCTTGTCTAAGGTTTTTATATGTAGCGATAAGATTGATAAAATTTCGAAACGAAATCTTTGTTTTTTTTTGAAGATAAAAAAATGAGAGTTTTTGAATTTGATAGGAGTGCCCCTGTGCGATGAGTTTCACAATTGATATGATATTGAAAAGAATAGGTAAGAGAAACTTTGACATCTTCCAAGAGATTGTAAACTACTCATACCACCATAGATACGTCTATGATAAGTATCTTTTTTATACCCACCTCCATAGGATGGGGGTATACTAAACTAGTCACTGCGTTTTTAACACCTCGAAATATTGATCTGGGACCCCATAAAGTATCTATGATCTGAATCGTCTCGACATTCTGATTCGATTTAGCCATGTCCGTCCGTCCGTCTGTCTGTCGAAATCATGATAGGGGTCGAACAGCTAGCAGCTTGAAATATTGCACAGATACTAAATATCGATCTAGGTCGTTGGGGATTGCAAATATGCCATATCGCTTCAGATTTGGATATAGCTCCCATATAAACCGATCTCCCGATTTCACTTCTTCAACCCCTGAAAGCCATACATTTCGTCCGATTGAGCTGAAATTTTATATATATGGGGTGTGCCTCCTTGCCACCGCGTCCAAAACCCCGCTTTTATCGACGGAGTGCCCTCTCTCTCGTCTCCTCGTCCCGACACCTAGTGAACCCAAACAGTGCTGTGTACTAGGATTTGCCTTCTAGCCACCACACCATATTATATTGTGCGCGAAGGACACCCTTGCGCAAAGGTTGGCATGTCCGCCTGGGTTTGAATCCTGGCGATACCATCAGAAAAAAATTTTCAGCGGTGGTTTTCCCCTCCTAATGCTGGCAACATTTGTGAGGTACTACTATGCCATGTAAAACTTCTCTCCAAAGAGGTATCGCACTGCAGCAAGCCGTTCGGACTTAGCTATAACAAGTAAAAGCGTGCTAAGTTCGGCCGGGCCGAATCTTACATACCCTCCACCATAGATCGCATTTGTCGAGTTCTTCTCCCGGCATCTCTTGTTAGGCAAAAAAGGATATAAGAAAAGATTCGCTCTGCTATTTGAGCGATATCAAGAAAGGGTCCGGTTTGGACCACAATTAAATTACATGTTGGAGACCTGTGTAAAATGTCAGCCAATTCGAATAAGAATTGCACCCTTTGGGGGCTTAAGAAGTAAAATAGAGAGATCGATTTATATGGGAGCTGTATCGGGCTATAGACCGATTCAGACCATAACAAACACGTATGTTGATGGTCATGAGAAATCCGTCGTACAAAATTTCAGGCAAATCGGATAATAATTGCGACCTCTAGAGGCTCAAGAAGTCAAGACCCAAGATCGGTTTATATAACAGCTATATCAGGTTATGAACCGATTTGAACCATACTCAGCACAGTTGTTGGATATCATAACAAAACACGTCGTGCGAAGTTTCATTCCAATCGGATAAAAATTGCGCCCTTTAGAGGCTCAAGAAGTCAAGACCCAAGATTGGTTTATATGGCAGCTATATCAGGTTATGGACCGATTTGAACCATACTTGGCACAGTTGTTGGATATCATAACAAAACAAGTGGTGCAAAATTTCATTTCAATCGGATAAGAATTGCGCCCTCTAGAGTCTCAAGAAGTCAAGACCCAAGATCGGTTTATATGGCAGCTATATCAAAACATGGACCGATATGGCCCATTTACAATACCAACCGACCTACGCTAATAAGAAGTATTTGTGCAAAATTTCAAGCGGCTAGCTTTACTTCTTCGGAAGTTAGCATGCTTTCGACAGACAGACGGACGGACGGACGGACAGACGGACGGACATGGCTAGATCGACATAAAATGTCGCGACGATCAAGAATATATATACTTTATGGGGTCTCAGACGAATATTTCGAGTAGTTACAAACAGAATGACGAAATTAGTATACCCCCCATCTTATGGTGGAGGGTATAAAAAGGAGGCCCCTTATCATTGAGCTTAGACTAGAAACAGACTGCACTCACTGATATGTGAGAAGCCCTAGTGCCCCTCTGCCTTATTGGAATGTTCAAAATTCGGCACCTCGGCAAAATTTCCAATTTGCCTACGTGTCGTCTATATTTCCCATTTCATTCATAATCAACTGGCATGTGCTTGTAGTTATTGTTTAGAAAATTATAAAATTTCACTATTTTAACTAATTTTTATTAATTTAATTAAATTACAAACTAATTTTCGTTTTTTTCTATTTTTTGTCTTAAAATGCTGTTCTTATACGGTAATTAATACTAAATCCTGTTTCTTTTTCATCCGTAAATCCATCACTGGAGAAGTACATGATGAATGGCGGAGACGCCAGCAGTGATGGCCTAGTTTGCAGTGAAGTTCCACAATAGTAGGTGGGTAGGATATTCATGCTATTTGACACATACGATTGTGGTATCATGAGATAGTCTTGTCGACGTCCATCCGTGAATATGGTACTGTGGCAATCACCATCGTATCCAGGTGAGTTTTCAATTCCATTGGACAATGAGAAATGTGTAGCTTGATATCTAAAATTGAGAGAAAAAAAGAATTGTATAGAAAAACAAGTAGAAAGGCGTTAAGTTCGGCCGGGCCGATCTTTGGATACCCACCACCTCGGGTATATATGTAAAGCCCCGTTCATCAAAATCAGGTGAAAATTGCATTCCGAACTTTGGATACTCACCGAACTGTGGATACCCACCACCTCGGCTATATATGTAAACCACCTTTCATCAAAATTACTCTTGACTCACTGTCCCAAATTTCGGCGACATCGGACAATAAATGCTACTTTTATGGGTCAAAAACTTTAAATCGAGAAATTGGTCTATATGGTAGCTATATCCAAATCTGGACCGATCTGAGCCAAATTGACACAGAATGTCGAAGGGCCGAACACAACTCACTGTCGCAAATTTCAGCAAAATCGGATAATTAATGTGGTTTTTATGGGACTAAGGCCGTAAATCGGAGGATCAGTCTATATGGCAGCTATAACCAAATTTGGACCGATCTGAGCCAGATTAAGAAAGGATGTCGAAGGGCCTTAGACAACTCACTGTGCCAAATTTCAACAAAATCGGATAATAAATGTGGCTTTTATGGGCCTAAGACCCTAAATTGGCAGATCGGTCTATATCCAAATCTGAACCGATCTGAGGCAAATTGAGAAAGGATGTCGAAGAGCCTAACACAACTCACTGTCCCAAATTTCAGCAAAATCGGATAATAAATGTGGCTTTTATGAGCCTATGACCCTAAATCGGCGGATCGGTCTAATGACAGCTATATCCAAATCTGGACCGATTTGAGCGAAATTAACGAAGGATGTCGAAGGGCCCAACACAACTCACTGTGGCAAATTACAGCAAAATCGGATAATAAATGTGGTTTTTATGGGCCTAAGACCCTAAATCGTCGGATCGGTCTATATGGTAGCTATATCCAAATCTGGTCCAATCTGGGACAAATTAACGAAAGATGTCGAAGTGCCTAATCCAACTCACTGTACCAAATTTCAGCAAAATCAGATAATAAATGTGGCTTTTGTGAGCCTAAGACCCTAAATCGAAGGATCGGTCTATATGGCAGCTATATCCAAATCTGGACCGATTTGAGCCAAATTGAAGAAGGATGTCGAAGAGCTTAATCTGGGTCAAATTGAGAAAGGATGTCGAGAGGCCCCAGACAATTCACTGTGCCAAATTTCAGCAAAATCGGATAATAAATGTAACTTTTATGGGCCTGAGATCCTAAATCGGCGGATCGGTCCATATGGCAGCTATATCGAAATCTGGACCGATGTGAACCAAATTGACGAAGGATGTCGAAGGGCCTAACACAACCCACTGTCCCAAATTTCAGCAAAATCGGATAATAAATGTGCCTTTTGTGAGCCTAAGACCCTAAATCGGCGGATCGGTCTATATGGCAGCTATAACCAAATCTGGACCGATCTGGGCCAGATTAAGAAAGGATGTCGAAATGCCTAACATAATTTAATGTCCCAAATTTCAGTAAAATCGGATAATAAATGGGCTTTTATGGGCCTAAGACCCTAAATCGGCGGATCGGTCTTTATGGCAGCTATATCCAAATCTGGACCGATTTGGGCCAAATTGACGACGGATGTCGAAGGGCCTAACCAAACTCACTGTCCTAAATTTCAGTAAAATCGGATAATAAATATGGTTTTTTTGGGCCTAAGACCCTTAATCGGCGGATCGGTCTATATGGCAGCTATATCCAAATCTAGACCGATTTGAGCCAAATTGACGAAGGATGTCGCAGGGCCTAACCCAATTCACTGTCCCAAATTTCAGTAAAATCGGATAATAAATGTGGCTTTTATGGGCCTAAGACCCTAAATCGGCGGATCGGTCTATATGGGGGCTATATCAAGATAAAGTCCGATATAGCCAATCTTCGAACTTAACCTGCTTATGGGCAAAAAAAGAATCTGCACAAAGTTTCAGCTCAATATCTTTATTTTTAAAGACTGTAGCGTGATTTCAAACGTCTTTCGGAGTAAAGCACGAATTTGATAAAAATATTCGGGAAAAATGTCTACGAGGTCACGCCACCCCCACAACACCACCCAAATAGGAAGTATTTTCTGACTATTGCAATATGAGGCTCAAAAAAGAGGATTTTTAAAGTGGAACACGAATCCGATATTTATTTTCCGGGCCAACTCACTGAGTAGCCGCTAATCCCCCAAAACACCCCTCAAGCCGGTCATGGGGCTCAAATTAAAGCTATGTGAGAGTAGACCACGAATCTGATATCAACATTAGGGGCCAACTGTCTAGCGGAACGTCCCAAACGTAAAGAGTGTTCCACTTCAAAAACCCTCTTATTTGAGCCTCATATTGTAATAGTCAGAAAATACTTCCTATTTGGGTGGTGTTGTGGGGATGGCGTGGCCCCGTAGACACTTTTCCCGAATATTGATATCAAATTCGTGCTTTACTCCCAAAGACCTTTCATTTCAGCCCCATATTGCTATGGTCGAAAATTTGTCCTCTGTGGGGCATGTTTTTGAGGAGGGGCGGACCCTCAAACATTTGGTCCCACACCTGGTTATCAGATTCGTATTCTACACTCAAATAACTTTTATTTAAGACCCATATTGCCATGGTCAGTGAATAAGTCCTGTTTGAGGCGTGTTTTGGGAAAGGGGTGGACTCCCAGAAACGTGGTCCCACATGTGGATATCAGATTCGTATTCTACTCGCAAATACCTTTCATTTGAGTCCCATATTGCCATGGTCGGTAAATATGCCCGATTTAGGGATGTTTTGAGGGTTGATGTGGTCCCCCTAGCACTTGCTCCGACAATTGGATATCAGATGCATTTTCTAATCTTAAATACCTTTCATATGAGTCCCATATTGTCGTGATTGGTCTATATATGCATTTTGTAGGTTTGGGGTGGGACGCTCCCCCTAGGTATCCCATCCGAAATTTGGATACTAAATTTTTGTTTTTAGGCTACTTTAAAAGAGCACACAAAATTTCACTTAAATCGCACCAGCCATCTCTGAGATCTGGCTTTTCTGAATATTAGGGTAAGGGGGAGGGTTCGCCCCCCCTTCAGATATCAAAAAAATTTAGTACCCTATTTTCACCAAGGGATCATTATGCACCATTTGTGAAAAATTCAAGAAAATCGGTTCAGTCGTGTTTGAGTCTATAAGGAACACACAAATTGAATTTTATACCCTCCACCATAGGATGGGGGTATACTAATTTCGTCATTCTGTTTGTAACACCTCGAAATATGCGTCTAAGGCCCCATAAAGTATATATATTCTTGATCGTCGTGACATTTTGAGTCGAACTAGCCATGTCCGTCCATCTGTCTGTCCCTCTGTCCGTCCGTCTGTCTGTCCGTCGAAAGCACGCTAACTTTCGAAGGAGTAAAGCTAGCCGCTTGAAATTCTGCATAAATACTTCCTATTAGTGTAGGTCCGTTGGGATTGTAAATGGGCTATATCGGTTCACGTTTTGATATAGCTGTCATATAAACCGATTTGCGTTCTTGACTTCTTGAGCCTCTAGAGGGCGCAATTCTAGTCCGATTTGACTGAAATTTTGCATGAGGTGTTTTGTTATGACTTCTTACAACTGGTGCTAAGTAAGGTTCAAATCGGTCTATAACCTGGTATAGGTGCCATATAAACCGATTTTGGGTGTTGACTTCTTTAGCCTCAAGGAGGCGCAATTCTAGTCCGATCTGACTTAAATTTTGCACAAGAGTATTTTGTAATGATATCCAACAACTGTGCCAAGTATGGTTGAAATCGGTTCATAACCTGATATAGCTGCCATATAAACAGATCTGGGGACTTGACTTCTTGAGCCTCTAGAGGGCGCAATTCTCGTCCGATTTGACTGAAATTTTTGCACATAGTGTTTTGATATCACTTCCAACAACTGTGCGAAGTATGGTTCACATCGGTCTATAACCTGATAAAGCTGCCATATAAACAGATCTGGGGACTTGACTTCTTGAGCCTCTAGAGGGCGCAATTCTCATCCGATTTGACTGAAATTTTGCACGTGGTGTTTTAGTATCACTTCCAACAACTGTGTTAAGTATGGTCCTAATCGGTCCGTAACCTGATATAGCTGCCATACAAACCGATCTAGGATCTTGACTTCTTGAGCCTCTAGAGGGCGCAATTCTCATCCGATTTGACTGAAATTTTGCATTAGGTGTTTTGTTATGACTTCCAATAACTGTGCTAAGAATGGCGCAAATCGGTCCATAACCTGATATAGCTGCCATATGTACCGATCTGAGATCTTGACTTTTTGAGCCACTAGAGGGCGCAATTCTCATCCGATTTGGCAGAAATTTTGTACAACGGCTTCTCTCATGACCTTTTACATATGTGTCGAAAATGTCATGAATCGGTTTATAGCCTAATGCAGCTCCCCTCAAACCGATCACCCTATTTTACTTCGTCAGCCCCTAAAGTACTCAATTCTTTCTAGATTTGTCTGAAATTTTACACAATAACTTCTACTATGGTCCCCAAATATTCAGTTCAATTATGGTCCGGAATGAACCATAACTAACATAGCAATTAAAAAGAGATACCGTGGCAAAAGCTCGACAAATGCGATCCATATTGGAGGGTATATAAGATTCGGCCCGGCCGAACTTAGCACGCTTTTACCTGTTTTTTTTTTTTTTTTAAATTTCCAATAACCAAAATATTCTACTTACTCTATCATTGTGGCTCCCGGAGATGGTCTTATGCATATGACATAATTTAAATTGGGCAAATAGTATGCCGTTCCATCCTCATTGAAATTGAAACTCCGTATGGTGTCCGCCATCTTGGTGAAGTATTGGTGACATCCAGGTGGCGCTATCAAATCCCTGTCATCGCCCTGATGCGAAGAGAACATTGTCCTGAGATTGGGCAAATTCTTGCCACTTACAAATGGCATAAAACTCTGTGCACGTTTCCTCAACACAGGACACTCCAATTGTGTGATGACAATGCGCCAACGTGATCTGGGCCAACGATTGGGCAGATTGAAAATCAAGGAAATTTCATCAATGCCACTGCTCACATGAAAGGGTATATACAAATGTTGGCCTGTATTATCACCGCAAAGGGTAAAGTCGCCTATTTGAAGATGGTCCTCACATTCCTGAGCATTAGAACCGGGATCATAGTTGGGCGGTTGCAGTTCACACAATTGAAATTCAATCAAAAGCTGGCAAACATTTGGGCTGTAGGGTTTGATGCGATATTCACAGCGATCAGAGGTTATGGTAGAGGGATTTCGGATAATGATGCGCTTTAATTTTGAAATACCACCACACTGAAGATTTGCTAAAAATATTTTTTTTTTTTTCATTATTATTGGGGTGAGGTTCATTGGCCGGTTTTTGATTTATTTTTTGGTATATTTTCACCTACTTTCACAGCACACATTATAGGAGTCACAATAGCCTTTGGCGGCCCCACCCGAGTTCATGCACCTGAAACGAGACATACAGGTGCCAGTTTCATCATCGGTGGTTGTGCAACTTTCAGTGGGGTTACTACGTCTTCCTTCGCGAAAAGTTAGCTGCAAGGTGTCGTTGGAAGCCAAAGCCGAAGCCGCTGGTGCCTCCAAGGCCACAGTCAATTGCGGACTGCCCATTAGAGTTAAAGCCACAAATAGCACTGACATCATCATCATCCTTAAGAAATCGATTTTGATGACACTATACTTTTAAATCTCCCCGAATGCCGTCGAACGTTGAGTTATGTTTGCGACATTTATTGACGATTCTTTCTATTGACAAACTGACTTCTTGCAGATGCTGTCTTTGGCTTTTATACCACCATGACAGCAGCACGCGATAAGAGGGCCCGGTTAGATAAACACTTGGCTTGGCTCATATTTTCCCATGGGGTATCTTCATCAACTTTCTCTGTCTTTCTTTCCCCTTTGAAGTCTTTCTTTTGGCTGATCTGTCTGCCTGCCTGCCTGCCTTCCTCCCAGAAATGGTTTTTTCGTGTAGCATTCTAAAATTGGGCAAATATTTGTCAAAGCCTAAGATTTTCTTGTGTTCGAAGCTCTGAATCATAATTGATGAGATTCCTAGGAAAGCTCTATCGAAAGCTTGTAATTTTTGTCATAGGCGGCAAATATGTTTTTGTTTGCTTCATATTTGTTTTTCAAAATATGTTCTTTTATTTTTTAAAAGCGGGAATCTTTGATTATTTTCCACAAATATCATCCCCCAGAAATGCTTCTTTTTGTGTGTTGTTATACCCTCCACCATAGGAAGGGGGGTATACTAATTTCTTCATTCGGTTTGTAACACTTCGAAATATGCGTCTGAGACCCCATAAAGTATATATATACTCCTGATCGTCATGTCATTTTGAGTTGATCTGGACATGTCCGTCCGTCTGTCCGTCTGTCCATCTGTCCATCTGTCCGTCCGTCCGTCTGTCTGTCGAAAGCACGCTAACTTGCGAAGGAGTAAAGCTAGCCGCTTGAAATTTTGCACAAATACTTTTTATTAGTGCAGGTCGGTTGGGATTGTAAATGGGCCAAATCGGTCCATATATTGATATAGATGCCATATAAACTGGGATCTTGGGTCTTGAATTCTTAAGCCTCTAGAGAGCGCAATTCTTATCCGATTTAACTGAAATTTTGCACGTAGTGTTCTGGTAGCACTTCCAATAACTGTGGCAAGTATGGTTCAAATCGGTCCATGTTTTTATATAGCTGCCATATAAACTGATCTTGGGTCTTGACTTCTTGAGCCTCTAGAGGGCGCAATTCTCGTCCGATTTAACTGAAATTTTGCAGGTGAAGTCTTGATATCACTTCCAAAAACTGTGCTAAGTATGATTCAAATCAGTTCATAATCTGATATAGCTGCCATATAAACCGATCTTGGGTCTTGACTTCTTGAGCCTCTAGAGGGCGCAATTCTCGTCCGATTTTGCACGTGGTGTTTTGGTATCACTTTCAACAACTGTGGCAAGTATGGTTCAAATCGGTGCATGTTTTGATATAGCTGCCATATAAACTGATCTTGGGTCTTGACTTCGTGAGCCTATAGAGGGCGCAATTCTCGTCCGATTTAATTGAAATTTTGCAGGTGACGTCTTGATATCACTTCCAACAACTGTGCTAAGTATGATTCAAATCAGTTCATAAATCGGTGCATAACCAGATATAGCTGCCATATATACCGATCTGGGATCTTGACTACTTGTGCCTCTAGAGGGCGCAATTCTCATTCGATTTGGCTGTAATTTTGCATGGCGTGTTTTGTTATGACTTTTAATAACTGTGCTAAGTATGGTGCAAATCGTTGCATAACCTGATATGGCTGTCATATAAACTGATCTTGGGTCTTGACTTTTTGAGCCTCTAGAGGGCGCAATTCTTATCCGATTTAACTGAAATTTTGCACGCGATGTCTTGATATCACTTCCAATAACTGTACTAAGTATGATTCGAATAAGTTTATAATTTGGTATAGCTGCCATATAAACCGATTTTGGATCTTGAGTTCTTGAGCCGCTAGAGGGCGCAATTCTCATTCGATTTGGCTGAAATTTTGATTGATGTGTTTTGTTATGACTTTTAATAACTGTGCTAAGTATGACCTAAATCGGTGCATAACCTCATATAGCTGTCATATTAACTGATCTGGGAATTTGACTTCTTGAGCCTCTAGAGGGCACAATTCTCATTCGATTTGGCTGCCATTTTGCATGATGTGTTCTGTTATGACTTCCATTAACTGTGCTTAGTATGGCGCAAATCGGTGCATAACCTGATATAGCTGTAATATAAACCGATCTTGGGTCTTGACTTCTTGAGCCGCTAGAGGGCGCAATTCTCATTCAATTTGGCTGAAATTTTGAATTATGTGTTATGTTATAACTTCCAACAACTGTGCTAAGTATGGTTGAAATCGGTCCATAACCAGATATAGCTACCATATATACCGATCTTGGATCTTGATTTCTTGAGCCTCTAGAGGGCGCAATTCTCATTCGATTTGGCTGAAATTTTGCATGGCGTGTTTTGTTATGACTTTTAATAACTGTGCTAAGTATGGTGCAAATCGTTGCATAACCTGATATGGCTGTCATATAAACCGATCTGGGAACTTGACTTCTTGAGCCTCTAGAGGGCGCAATTCTCATTCGATTTGGCTGAAATTTTGCATGGCGTGTTTTGTTATGACTTTTAATAACTGTGCTAAGTATGGTGCAAATCGTTGCATAACCTGATATGGCTGTCATATAAACCGATCTGGGATCTCGACTTCTTGAGCTTCTAGAGGGCGCAATTATCATCCGTTTTGGCAGAAATTTTCTACAACGGCTTCTCTCATGACCTTTAACATTCGTGTCCAATATGGTCTGAATCGATCTTTAGCTTGATACAGCTCCCATATAAAACGATCTCCCGATTTGGTTTTTGAGCCCCTACAAGGCGCAATTCTTACCCGAATGAACTGAAATATTACGCAATGACTTCTACAATGTTCACCATTCATTTATGGTCCGAATCGGACTATCACCTGATATAGCTCCAATAGCATATCTGTTCATATTCAATATTCCTAGTTTGCCTTAAAAGAGATACTGCGTTCCATGGTGGAGGGTATATAAGATTCGTCGCTGCTGAACTTAGCACGCTCTTCCATGTTTTTGACTTGCCCCAATTTAGTAGTCTCTAATTTTAAAATTTTTATGATCATACTATTGACTGCTGCTTAGGAGGCCTCCCAGCAAGACGATCTATCAGCGAATCTTTGACACTTGTTACTTAACGCTTAGTTGTCATTTAAATCTAATGTTTGATGGTAATTGTCTGCTAATTGGTCTTACAAACATTGTCGCTGTTGGTAATTTTCTACAAATCTTTAACGGATTTATAGAGCTGTGTGTGTGTGTGTGTGTTTGACTATACTTTCTTTGTTGTAGAAGATGTTTTCATCAGCTACCAAATTGCTACCCAAGTTGCTACTATGAGGCTACTGCAGTGATAAGGCTATTTCTGAAACCACCAAAAAACTTTCAGAAGTAAATAAGGAATATGACAACTTGTTTGGATGATGATTTCATGTACAACGTTTAATGGTGTGTAGCGAGTTTAACACAGCACAGACCAGCTTAAGTTAGGCCAATCATGGAGAGAGGGAATACCAAACATTCGGATAGCTAGAAATATAGCTAGCATCCCCTGGTCTGTTAGATGAGGTATACTGGCAAAATGTTATCAAATTGGGTATTAAACCACTTCCTCATAATTTTCTGCAACGACAATCCGACTTAACCTCTGTCGCTGTTTCAGCGAACTACCATCTCTGTCAGGTTATCGAATCTGTCAATCAGTCGACTATTCCAAAAAAACCCCAAAATTCGTTGGAAGCCTATGTACTAGTAATGCAAATTGCAAATTTTGCCCATGAACATTCCACTAAGGAACAGGGGCAAACTTCTCACATATCACAATGAGTGCAGTCCGATTCAAGTTTAAGCTCAATGATAAGGGGCCTCCTTTTTTATAGGCGAGTCCGAATTCTGTGCGATATATCGCATTCCGAATTCTGATCGATATCCGCATTCTGTGCGAAGTGTTTCCACCTCGAAAATATATTAAAGAGTTAAGTTCGGTCAGGCCGAATCTTATATACCCTCCACCATGGATCGCATTTGTCGAGTTTTATTTCCCGGCATCTCTTCTTAGGCAAATCAGGATATAAGAAAAGATTTGCTCTGCTATTAGAGCGATATCAAGATATGGTCCGGTTTGGACCACAATTAAATTATATGTTGGAGACCTGTGTAAAATGTCAGCCAATTCGAATAAGAATTGCACCCTTTGGGGGCTCAAGAAGTAAAATAGAGAGATCGTTTTATATGGGAGCTACATCGGGCTATAGACCGATTCAGACCATAATAAACACGTATGTTGATGGTCATGAGAGAATCCGTCGTACAAAATTTCAGGCAAATCGGATAAGAATTGCGCCCTCTAGAGGCTCAAGAAGTCAAGATCCCAGATCGGTTTATATGACAGCTATATCAGGTTATGAACCGATTTGAACCATACTTGGCACAGTTGTTGGATATCATAACAAAATAAGTGGTGCAAAATTTCATTCCAATTGGATAAGAATTGCGCACTCTAGAGGCTCAAGAAGTCAAGACCCAAGATCGGTTTATATGGCAGCTATATCAGGTTATGAACCGATTTGAACCATACTAGGCACAGTTATTGCATATCATAACAAAACAAGTTGTGCAAAATTTCGGATAAGAATTGCGCCCTCAAGAGGCTCAAGAAATCAAGACCCAAGATCGGTTTATATGACAGCTATATCAGGTTATTGACCGATTTGATAACGTAACAAAACAAGTGGTGCAAAATTTCATTCCAATCGGATAAGAATTGCGCACGTAGAGGCTCAAGAAGTCAAGACCCAAGATCGGTTTATATGGCAGCTATATCAGGTTATGGACCGATATGGCCCATTTACAATACCAACCGACCAACACTAATAAGAAGTATTTGTGCAAAATTTCAAGCGGCCAGCTTTACTCCTTCGAAAGTTAGCGTGCTTTCGACTGACAGACGGACGGACGGACAGATGGACGGACAGATGGACGGACAGATGGACGGACATGGCTAGATCGATATAAAATGTCGCGACGATCAAGAATATATATACTTTATGGGGTCTCAGACGAATATTTCGAGTAGTTACAAACACAATGACGAAATTAGTATACCCCCCATTCTATGGTGGAGGGTATAAAAAGGCGCAGTGGAGCGGGCCCGGTTGGGCTAGTAGCTCCCATATAATAAGATCTCTCGATTTGAGTTCTTAAGCCCCTGGAGGCCGCAATTTTTGTCCGATTTGGCTGAAACTCGGCATGTTGTGTTCTGTTATGACTTCCAACAACTGTGCTAAGTACGGTCTAAATCGGTCTATAAACAGATATAGCTCTCATATAAACCGATCTCCCGATTTGACTTCTTGAGCCCTTACAAACCGGAATTTTTGTCCGGTTTGGCTGAAATTTTGCATATAGTATTCCGTTACGACTTCCAACAACTGTGTCAAGTGCGGTTCCAATCGGCCTATAACGTGATATAGCTCCCATATAAACCGATCTCCCGATTTGACTTCTTGAGCCCCTACAAACCGGAATTTTTGACCGATTTGGTTGAAATTTTGCATATAGTATTCCGTTATGACTTCCAACAACTGTGTCAAGTACGGTTTCGATCGGCCTATAATCTGATGTAGCTCCCATATAAACCGATCTCTCAATTTGACTTTTTGAGCCCCTAGAAGCCACAGTTATTGTCCGACTTAGCTGAAATTTTGCATGTAATGTTCCGTAATCACTTCCAACAACTGTATCAAGTGCGGTTAAAATCGGTATATAACCTGATGTAGCTCCCATATAAACCGATCTGCCGATTTGGCTTCTTGAGTTTTTGCAAGCCGCAAAAATCGGTCTTTAACCTGGTATTTCATTTCCCCTTACTTCGTTATGGTCCGGCACCCAAACGATGCGGATTTTGCCATCCTCAGAGAAGACGTTAATCTCCTTCTTACACTGCAAGACTGCTCGTGACCTTACCGTCCTGGTTGTTATTGCCCTTATGACCATTTTACTGTCGTTAAAGATATTCACACTCGATGTCCTCGCGTTAGCACCACACCATTTCACGTATTCCGTGATCACCCAAATCTCCGCCTGCAGGGCCTTATTATGGTCTGGCAGTTTAAAACAGATCTCAGTGCCTGGTTTCTTAATGTAGACCCACAGGCCCACTCTGTCCTCTAGCTTTGATCCATCTGTGTAACATGATCTTCCAGATGGCAATACTAGTGTTCCGTTAATCTAGGACTAGGATGGCAGCAGTGCCTCGCACTCGACTTCAAGGTTCATCTTAGGTATCCGATCGGAAACCTTTTCCCTTCCTTCCAGGTTTCTTATCGTCGCCTTGATTATACCGCGATGGTGTGAGCTGCTCCCATCCTCAATCCATTCTCCCATCGTCATAAGTTTCATAGCCGCAGCGGCTGCCCCACACTTAATCTGTATGTTAACGGGTCGGATATATAGAATAGTCTACAGTGCCCTGGAGGGCTTGGTCCTCATCGCTTCACCTATGCCAAGACAACATGTTCTCCGAACCTGTTGTATGGTCCTTATGCTGCACTTTTTCTCCATAGTAGTCCACCAAACTATTCTACTACTGTAGAGCCAGTGGACTGTCCTGGGATTCAGGCCCCATTTCGAGCCTACGGCCCGTCTACATAGTGCCCAACAATTGTGTGCCATCTCAGTACGCTCCTGAATGTGACACTTCCAATTCAGTTTCCTGTCCAAGATCACACCTAAGTATTTTACCTTGTCAGATATCGAAATCGTTTCGTTGAGGAAACTTGGTGTATTGAATTCGCCCACCTTCGCCCACCTTCGTCTTCCTCGTAAACAGGCATATTTCAGTCTTCTCTGGGTTAACATTGAGAATTGAATAACTGGTTAAGATCCTTCCCCCTAAGAGGTATTATAACATCGCCTACATAGTAGACGGGTTCAAAGCCGTCCTCATATAACATCCGTAATAGGTCATTAACGGTGGTCACCCAAAGGAGTGAAGATAACATGCCCCTCTGTGGCGTGCCCTGTGCCTTTTTCTTCCTTACATTTCTATCATGGGGCCCTTAATTTATCCACCTGTTCCTTAGCATATGGTTTATCCAGTCTCTAAGGACCCCGGTCCACACGTAAGTATTTTACCTTGTCAGATATCGAAATCGTTTCGTTGTGGAAACGTAGTGAGCTAAATTGGCCCACCTTCGTCTTTCTCGTGAACAGGCATATTTTAGTCTTCTCTGGGTTAACATTGAGACCTGTGGGTCTAGACCAGTCATATGCCATATGCACGATGCTTGCGGCCCTTCTGCATGGCTCGTTCGGGTCCTTACCCCTTAGAGGCATTATAACATAACCTGCGTAGCTGTTAATAAAACAAATATCATGTAGCTGTCATTTCTAGTTTGACAGATATGACAGATATGAAGTTGGCAACACTTTGTGTCAGCTGCTTAGTAGCTCCCCATTCGTGAGAAATTTTTTGCGTTTGCTTTAAAAATTTGCACACCGACAAAGTAGGCCTCTCCAAAAACTGTATTCTATTTCTATTATTAAAACATAACATAACGGGTTATGTGTGATAGCAGTGAGAGTGAGAGAGAAAGAGATAGAGTTGGAAGAAGAAGAGTTGGTAATTAAGATGATTACTACCAATACTGCTACGCACAAGCAATAAAGTCAATATTTTTAGGGCTTTTATTCATTAACACACTTAGCATGTCCATACGTGTGCAGCTATCTAAACGCAAATAACTCTTTAGACAAAACCATCCATCCAACCGTTTTATGGTGCCAGTGTAGCAGGTGCCACCAAATTCAATGAAGCCATTTATGTTTGAGTTTTTCGCATGATTTAAGTTTCTTCTAAGTAAAATCAAATATCGTTTTGAATATGAGCGGTGTAATTGTCGTCTCAAAATAACAATGAATCATGGCAGACTCCAATGTTTGTGTTAGCCATGAAACTATGACGATTCTTTTCTAATTAATAGCAATTGTTTTGTTTTAAATGAAAATTAGCAGCCAATTGTTATACGTATTTTGAGTAGGTAATTGTGGAGATTAGTCAATTAGGTATTAACGTTTTTGGGATTACAAAATTATTAATAATTTGGGGTTTGGGCATGTCTATAGGTCCGCTCTGCAAATATAGATGTTTGAAACATTAAGGAACAGGGGCAAACTTCTCACATATCAATGAGTTCTTTCCGATTCAAGTTTAAGCTCAATTATAAGGAGCCTCCTTTTTATAGCCGAGTCCGAATGGCGTGCCGCAGTGCGACACCTCTTTGGGGAGAAGTTTTTACATGGCATAGTTACCGCATGAATCTCGCCAGCATTAGAAGGAGATAACCACTGCTGAAAATTGTTTTCTTATGTTCTTGCCAGGATTCGAAATCAATCGTTCAGCATAATAGGCGGACATGCTAGCCTCTCCTCTGAAACATACTCAACTCTTTTACATAATTAACTAGCATCCGGGTGGTTCGCTTCGCTGCCCCCGTTTTTGATACCCCTTTTTAGTGTAGGACCTCCGAAAACCTAGGTAGTCACTCGATTTATTAGAACATGAAGTTTTCAAATAATAGCGTATAAAATTGCAGGAATCTGTAAGGAAAGTACCAAATAGTACCAAGAATAACGAATTACGTCGGAAAAATCCTCAAGCCTCCCAAAATATTTTGTCAAGGTATAAATGAATGCCAATTTTGAGCGCTGCAGCTCAATTCGTGTATAATGTACCGTATTGTACGTTTTAATACTTAAATGAACAATTTTGAATAATCTTCTGGTCACCCAAAATGTATAACCAAGGTGTACTTGTATTCCAATTTTGAGAGCTTTACTTCACTCCATTAAGAAAGTACCATTTTTTACGTTTGAGTACCTAAACATGCGGCCAATATATCCTTCGAGGTACCAATTACATCACAATTAGGACGTTTTCTTTCGCATGACGAATTTTTGTCAAATTGCTTGATTTTAACAGCCATCGATAAGCTATTTCGTACTATTCTGCGCTTTTTGGTACCAAAAATTTAATAATTTTGAATGGATGATTTAGTCATCCATTATATATTTCCTTCTTATACCTACATGCCAAATTTCAGACCTCTAACTTTATCTCTAAAGAAAGAAACAAGATGTACGAGTTCTGAATAGTTTATTTAGTCACTCATCATATTTTTCCTACTTGAACCTGCATGCAAAATTTCATACCTCTAGCTCCATCTGTAAAGAAAGTACCAAATGGTATCAATTTAGGTACCAAAATGTATGCATTTTTAATACATCATTTAGTCACCTACCACATATTTCTTATTTGCATCGACATGCCAAATTTCAGACACCTAGCTCCATCCACGAAGAAAGTACCAAATGGTACCAAACTTGGTAACAAAATGTGAGAGTGGTGAATAGATCATTTAGTCACCTATTATATATTTCTAAGTTTTACCTACCTAGTTTTTCCAAATATCAGACCTCTAGCTCCATCTGTAAAGAAAGTACCAAATGGTACCAATTTTGGTACCGAAATGTATGTAGATCATTTAGTCACCTACCACATATTTCTTAGTTGTACCGACATGCCAAATTTCAGACAACTAGCTCCATCTATGAAAAAAGTACCAAATGGTACCAATTTTGGTACCAAAATGTGCGAATGGTGAATAGATCATTTAGTCACCCATCATGTATTTCTAAGTTTTATCTACATGCCAAATTTAAGACCTCTAGATCCGTGTAAAAAGAAAGTACCAAATGGTACCAATTTTGGTACCAAAATGTATGAATTTTAAATAGATCAGATAGTCACCCATCATATATTTCCTAGTTGTACCTACATGCCAAATTTCAGACCTCTAGCTCCCTCTCTTAAGAAAGTACCAAATGGTACTAATTGCGTTATTAAGCGTACGTTTTCTCCCGTTACCAGTACTATTTTTCTTTTCACCCCATTCTCTTGCACCAGATGTCTTTTAATTCATATTTCAAAATTGTTACTCTTTCCATTCGCCATCTACAGAATTCACTCATTTCGTACCTTTTTGGTACTTTTTTTAGCACCAAAATGTACAAATTTCCAAAAACTCTTATAGTCACCCAATTAAGGTTGCCTAAGTTCCAAAATTCAGAGCTCTAGCTCAATTAATAAAAAAGGTACCAAATAGTACAAATTGCTGTACTAAAAGTACTATTTCTCCCATATCCGGTACGATTTTTCGATAAAGTACCAAACCTTATTTTTTCGAGACGCTCTTTGATTTGAGCCCAAAAACATAATTTTAGCCCTTTTCGTTTGCGCTGTGCAAATATATACCATTTCGTACCTTTTGGTACTTTTTAGTACCTAAACGTGCGAATATCACCAAATCCAGCCTTATCCCGTGCCTATGACCCAAGACCAACATTCGACTCACTTCCTGATTCGATGTAGCTATGTCCGTCTTTTTTTCGTCTAGAGAAGAAGGCCTTTGAAATTGGAAGACATTGGTTCAGATTTTCATATAGGTCCCATATATGTGTATGTTCGTCCGATTTGCAATAATAACGCAATAATATGGTCAATTGTTAGTCGATTCTTTCGAAATAAGACAAGAATGATTCCCTTGTGACTCTCGATATTATTGGTATGTTTCACAATAATCGGTTCAGATGTAGATCTGGCTCCCATGTAAAGGGTGATTTTTAACTATTATCCTTTTGGCAACACTGGCTTAGTTAGTTTTAGTTTTTGGCAACACTGGCACGTTTCGTGTTTTGCTTCACTGTCTTCAATTTGGTCTATAATTTAACCATAAATCGTCTTACAAATGAACAACGCATGCCAATTATTTTGCTGAACAAAATATTGGCCTTTTTGGTAGCTATATCCAAATATATACCGATCTGAAGCATATACGACACCGATGTCGAAAAGCTTAACATAAGTCAATGTATCAAATTTCAGCCCCATAAATGAGACTTTTATGGGACCAAGACTTTAATTCGAGAGATCGGTCTATATGGCAGCTATATCCAAATCTGGACCGATCTGGGCCATATTGCAGAAGATGTCGAGGGGTCTAAATTAACTCACTGTTCCAAATTTTGGGCGATATCGGAAAATAATGGCGCCTTTTATGGGTTTATATGGCAGCCATATCCAAATCTGAATCGATCTGGCCCAAATTGCGGAAAGATGTCGAAGAGCCTAACACAACTCACTGTCACAAATCGGGCAATTATTGCGACTTTTATGGGCCCAAAGCCTTAAATTGAGAGATCGGTCTATATGACAGCTATATCTAAATTTGGACTGATCAGCGCCAAATAGAAGAAGGATGGCCTGTGGCCTAACACAACTCACTGTCCCAAATTTCAAAAAAATCATATAATAAATGTGGCTTGTATGGGCCTAAGACCTTAAATCGGCGGATGGGTCTATGTGGAGGCTATATCAAGATATAGTCCGATATAGCTTATCTTTGAACTTAACTTGCCTATGGACAAAAAAAGAATCTGTGCAAAGTTTCAGTTCAATACCTCTATTTATAAATACTGTAGCGTGATTCCAACAGACGGACGGACAGACGGACTGACATGGCTAGGTCGTTTTAGAATGTTACTGTGATCAGGAATATATGGTCGGAAATGGATATTTCGATGTGTTGCAAACGGAATGACAAAATGAATATACCCCCATCTATCGGTGGTGGATATAAAAATGCTGCTACTATCATTAACTCGAGTTAAAGTAAAACGTTTTCTTTCGTTTTCGTTGTGACAAAAACGCATTGGAGCCGTTGCCATGTAAAGCGTAGCCTACAAAGACAATAAAAGCGTTTTTCCCTTTCGTTACCAGCGTTTAAATCTTGTTAATTATCAGAAATTTGCAATTTTAGCTTAAACCATGATTTGCCCATTAAAATTTGGATAGATTTTAATTTGATTAGCAGATCATCTTCCATAAGTAATAGCGGTTGTTAAAAATCCGATTTTAGCATGACTTTGTGAAAGCGTTACTAGGCTTATGTTTTTGCATGTTTAAATAAATTAACATTTCTTTATATATACAGGCTTTCTTTGAGGAATTTTGAGGAATGTCTGTCGCACTGGTGAACAGTTTATGCTTCCATGGTTATTAGCACAATCTCTTGTCAATAGCCCATTTTTTTATTTTTCCATTTAATTTCGTTTCAACCTTGCCTACAACCACAAACAAATGAAGCTTTAAATTTTAAGTAAACCTTAGCCATCACTGTAGCCTCCTCCACCTCCTCACCCTCCTCTTAGCAGTTTGATTTTATCCACGATGTTTACTCAATTAATTTGTTGAACATTTCTCTATTGTTTTAGCCTAACCACCCGAGACTAAGAACTAAATGCTTCAACACTTTAAATACCTACATTGGCAGCGTCAAAAACATCTACAGATGTTAAAGTTGGGAAAATTGAAAAAAAAAACCATTCTGAATTCTTCCCCGAGGCACTGCATTGGAATGGCACAAACCATGGCGTTCCAACAAATATTCCAATGATTTCTTAAGCAAATATTTATCCGCCTAACCAAACCAACTAGACGGGCACTTGCCTTAGTGTAGACTAGCCAACCACAAATTATTGAGATTTGGCTTTTTAGTAGAAGAACAAACAAAGCTAAAGATTGAATTATTATGTGTAATAGGGTAGAATGACAAAATTCAAAGTTATAAACTTAAATTTAATTATAAATAAAACATGGTAAAGAAAGGCAACAAGTAAAAAGGCGTTAAGTTCGGCCGGGCCTAACTTTGGATACCCATCACCTCGGGCATAGATGTAAACCACCTTTCGTCAAAATCCGGTGAAAAATGCATACCTTATACCCCATAGCAGCTATATCGAAATATGTCCCGATTTGGACCCAATACTAAAAAGTACAAGTCATTGTTCAATAGTGTATAACAAAATATTGGTCTTTTTAGTAGCTATATCTAAAAATAAACCGATCTGAACCATATACGACTCGGATGTCGAAAAGCCGAACATAAGTGTCAAAATTCAGTGAAATCGAAAGACTTTCAATCGAGATATCGGTCTATATGGTAACTATATACAAATCTGGACCGACCTGTGCCATATTGCAGAAGTATGTCAAGGGGCTTAACTTAACTCACTGTCCCAAATTTCGGCGACATCGGACAATAAATGCGCCTTTTATGGACCCAAAACCTTAAATTGAGAGATCGGTCTATATGTCAGCTATATCCAAATCAGAACCGATCTGAGCCAAATTGACGAAGCATGTCGAAGGGCCTAACAAAACTCACTGTCCCAAATTTCGGCGAAATCGGATAATAAATGTGGCTTATGGGCCCAAAACCTCAAACCGAGAGATCGGTCTATATGGCAGCTATATCCAAATCTGGACCGATCTGGGCTAAATTGACGAAGAATATCGAAGGGCCTAACACAACTCACTGTCCCAAATTTCAGCAAAATCGGACAATAAATGTGGCTTTTATGGGCCTAAGACCCTAAATTGGAGGATCGGTCTATATGGCAGCTATATTAAATCTGAACCGATCAGGACCAAATTGAAGAAAAGAAATCGAAGAATCGAATTGCTGAAATTTGGGACAGTGAGTAGTCGTATACTCACTGTCCCAAATTTCAGCAAAATCGGATAGTAAATGTGGCTTTTATGGGCCTATGACCCTTAATCGGAGGATCGGTCTATGTTCAAGCTATATCCAAATCAGAACCGATCTGAGTTAAATTGACAAAGGATGTCATAAGGCTTAACACAACTCACTGTCCCAAATTGCAGCAAAATCGGATAATAAATGTGGCTTTTATGGGCCTAAGACCCTAAATCGGAGGATCGGTCTATATGGCAGCTATATCCAAATCTGGACCGATCTGAGCTAAATTGACAAAGGATGTCTTAGGGCTTAACACAACTCCCTGTCCCAAATTTCTGTAAAATCGGATAGTAAATGTGGTTTTTATGGGCCTAAGACCCTAAATCGGAGGATCGGTCTATATGGCAGCTATATTCAAATCTGGACTGATCTGAGCCAAATTGACGAAGCATGTCGAAGGGCTTAACACAACTCACTGTCCCAAATTTCAGCAAAATCGGATAATAAATGTGGCTTTTATGAGCCTAAGACCTTGAATCGGCTGATCGGTCTATATGGGGGCTATATCAAGGTATAGTCGGATATAGCCCATCTTCGTACTTAACCTGCTTATAGACAAAAAACGAATCTGTGCAAAGTTTCAGCTCAATATCTCTATTTTTAAAGACTGTAGCGGGATTTCAACAGACAGAGGGACGGACATGTCTAGATCGTCTTAGATTTTGACGCTGATCAAGAATATATATACTTTATAGGGTCGGAAATGGATATTTCGATGTGTTGCAAACGGAGTGACAAAATGAATATACCCCCATCCTTCGGTGGTGGGTATAAAAATTAATGTTACAACATGACCAACATCAATTCTTTGTATCCATCAAATGATTTCATATGCATTAATTTCCAGAAGTGGTTTTCATATGAATACATCAACACAGCATCGTTTTCCACCCAAGAGACTATCATGGTTTTAATGTAGAATATCCTGAGAATTTCTACAAATTGCATTTTTACCGCCTTCGAGTATTTGAACAGGTTTTTACGCACTCAAATTGTATTAACACAATTTCTTAATATTGTCCTTCGTTTGGTATTGAATTGATACCAAATGGTATTAAAAATCTTTGCCAATGACGCGGTATTGGAAAAGTACCCTAATTTTTCTATCTATGTAGTTGTTACAAACAAATGCAAATTTACTCATGAACATTCCAAACTTCTAACATATCAATGAGCGCATTCCGGTTCAAGTTTGAGCTCAATGATAAGGAACCTCCTCTTTATAACCGAGTCTGAACGGCGTGCCGCAGTGCGATACCTCTTTGGGGAGAAGTTTTAACATGGCTGTCATGCCAAATGGTACAGCACCTCACAAATGTCGCCAGCGTTAGAAGGGGAAAACTACCGCTGATAATTTTTATATCCTCACCATAGGATGGGGGTATACTACATTCGTCATTTTGTTTGTAATACCTCGAAATATGCGTCTAAGACCCCATAAGGTATACATATTCTTGATCGTCATGACATATTAAGCCGATCTAACCATGTCCGTCCGTCTGTCTGTCGAAAGCACCCTAACTTTCGAAGGAGTAAAGCTAAGCGCTTGAAGTTTTGCACATATACTTTTTATTAGTGTAGGTCGGTTGGGATTGCAAATGGGCCAAATCGGTCCATGTTTTGATATAGCTGTCTTGACTTTTTAAGCCTCTAGAGAGCGCAATTCTCGTCTGATTTGATTGAAATTTTGCACGGGGTGTTTTAGTATCACTTCCAAGAACTGTGCAAAGTATGGTTGACATCGGTTTATAACCTGATATAGCTGCCATATAAACCCATCGTGGATCTTGAGTTCTTGAGCCTCTACAGGGCACAATTCCCAACAGATTTGGCTAAAAATTTAAATGAGGAGTTTTGTTATGACTTCCAACAATTGTGCTAAGTATGGCTTAAATCGGTACATAACCTGATATAGCTGCCATATAAACCGGGAGTCATATAAACCGATATGGGATCTTGATTTCTTAGGCCTCTAGAGGGCGCATATCCTATTAGATTTGGCTGAAATTTTGCATGACATTCTATGACTTCAAACAACTGTGCTTATTATGATTCCAATCGGTTTATAACCTGGTATAGCTACCATATAAGCCGATCATGGATCTTGAGTTCTTGAGCCGCTAGAGGGCGCAATTCCCAACCGATTTGCCTAATATTTTGCATGAAATGTTTTGTTATGACTTCCAACAACTGTGATTAGTATAGCGCAAATCGGTAATTAACCTGATATAGCTGTCTTATAAACCGATCTGGGATTTGGATTTCTTGAACCTCTAGAGGGCGCAATTCTCAACAGGTTTGGATGAAATTTTGCATGAGGTGTTTTGTTATGACTTCCATTAACTGTGCGTAGTATGGTGGAAATCGATACATAACCTGAAATAGCTGTCATATAAACCGCTCTTGGATCTTGATTTCTTGAGCCGCTAGAGGGCGCAATTCTTTTCCGATTTGGCTGAAATCAAGCATGAAGTGTTTTGTTATGACTTAAAAAAACTGTGCTTAGTATGGTTCAAATCGGTCGAAAACCTGATAAAGTTGCCTTATAAATCGATCTTGGATCTTTACTTCTTGAGCCAGTAGAGGGCGCAATTGTATCCGATTTGGCTGAAATTTTGCATGAGGTGTTTTGTTATGACTTCCAATAACTGTGTTAAGTGTGGTTCAAATCGGTACATAACCTAATATAGCTGACATATAAACCGATTGTGGATCTTGAATTCTTCAGCCGCTAGAGGGCGCAATTCTCGTCTGATTTGACTAAAATTTTACATGAGGTGTTTTGTTATGACTTCCAACAGCTGTGCTAAGTATGGCTTAAATCGGTATATAACCTGATATAGCTGCCATGTAAACCGACCTGGGATCTAGACTTCTTGAGCCTCTAGAGGGCGCAATTCTCATCTGATTTGGCAGAAATTTGGTACAACGGCTTCTTCCGTGACCGTGACTGGTCTGAATCGATCTATAGCTTGATACAGCTCCCATATAAACCGATCTCCCAATTTTGCTACTTCTTATCCGAATGAACTGAAACATTACACAATGACTTGTAAAGGGTGATTTTTTTGAGGTTAGGATTTTCATGCATTAGTATTTGACAGATCACGTGGGATTTCAGACATGGTGTCAAAGAGAAAGATGCTCAGTATGCTTTGACATTTCATCATGAAAAGACTTACTAACGAGCAACGCTTGCAAATCATTGAATTTTATTACCAAAATCAGTGTTCGGTTCGAAATGTGTTCAAATTTTGACAAATTTTGTTCAGCGATGAGGCTCATTTCTGGTTGAATGGCTACGTAAATAAGCAAAATTGCCGCATTTGGAGTGAAGAGCAACCAGAAGCCGTTCAAGAACTGCCCATGCATCCCGAAAAATGCACTGTTTGGTGTGGTTTGTACGCTGGTGAAATCATTGGACCGTATTTTTTCAAAGATGCTGTTGGACGCAACGTTACGGTGAATGAACACATTTCGAACCGAACACTGATTTTGGTAATAAAATTCAATGATTTGCAAGCGTTGCTCGTTAGTAAGTCTATTCATGATGAAATGTCAAAGCATACTGAGCATCTTTCTCTTTGACACCATGTCTGAAATCCCACGTGATCTGTCAAATACTAATGCATGAAAATCCTAACCTCAAAAAAATCACCCTTTACAATGTTTAGCTTTCTATTCATTTATGATCCGATTCGGACTATAACTTGATATAGCTCCAATAGCATAACAGTTCTTATTCATAATTCTTTGTTTGCCTTAAAAGAGATACCCCACAAAAGAACTCGCCAAATGCTATCCATGGTGGAGGGTATATACGATTCGGCCCGGGCAAACTTAGCACGCTCTTACTTGTTTTCTGATGATCTCGCCAGGATTCGAACCCAGGTCACTGCACTACGGTGGCCTCCAAGCACTAAGCTATAATGCCCTGTACTACAGTAGTGGTGTTGTTACTACAAACAGTTTTGTTGGTAGAATTTTGGCAAGCCAATATCGGTTTGTGTATATGGGCCGGTGGTCAATGATAAAATTCATGATTCGGCTTTTATCGTCATACCTTTCACTATTCTATTCTGCAATGGGTTTCATGAACAATGTTTTGCTTTTCTCGAACTGTATGGCTCTTTTACTGGGTTGCCCAATAAGTAATTGCGGATTTTTTAAAAGAAACTAAATGCATTTTTAATAAAACTTAGAATGAACTTTAATCAAATATACTTTTTTTACACTTTTTTTTCTAAAGCAAGCTAAAAGTAACAGTTGATAACTGACAGAAGAAAGAATGCAATTACAGAGTCACAAACTGTGAAAAAATTTGTCAACGCCGATTATATGAAAAATCCGCAATTACTTTTTGGGCAACCCAATATACCGGTTTAGGTTGGTTTTAGTTCACTTGCTCTATCAGAGAGTAGCCCTTTGAGTTTATCTGACTCTTCTTTTGTGTTGAATTAAATGAATTGAGCGTTTGCTTCTCTTTCGAGACTAGCTTAGTGTTCGTAGATTTTTTGCTATGGAAAAGGAAAGCCCCGAGATTCCAATCACTATGGGACGCTTTTCGTCTTTAGTTAGAAGACTTTTCATCAATATTTGGTGTGGAGGTTTCATGTGCCACTCATTGTCCTTCTAAGGATATAAATTTTTCAAATTATTACTATTGGGTTGCCCAAAAAGTAATTGCGGATTTTTCATATAGTCGGTGTTGACAAATTTGTTCACAGCTTGTGACTCTGTAAGTGCATTCTTTCTTCTGTCAGTTATCAGCTGTTACTTTTAGCTTGCTTTAGAAAAAAAGTGTAAAAAAAATATATTTAATTAAAAATGCATTTACTTTCTTTTAAAAAAATCCGCAATTACTTTTTGGGCAACCCAATATTTTGCATATATTTATAAAAATTTATTTAAATAGGCAATTTCAACATCCATTTCTTACCTTTTGACCTCATCAGGTCAAATGAGCCATCATAATTGTAAATTTCTCCACCCCTCCTTCGGGGCAAAAAATAGTTTTGCAACAAAAAGAGTTAAGTAAATAATTCAATATTACTATCCCATTGCCTTAACAGCATGTCTTTCACAAAGGTCAGTTTAAGTTGAGTTTACTTATGCTCGAACAGCATAACCATTTTGTGTGTGACACCAGAAGTAGAGTCATCTGTCGCTATCACTCTCATCCGTCTCCCTTGATGGCATTGGCGACATGGTGTAAATGACATCCTTTGGTCATTGACAATGTCATAAATATTTAAATCCATCATTAAAGTTTACTTTTTAAAAACTTGTTTCAAACTTAAATATTATCCTTGGGAGATTAATGTGTTTCCTATGTATGGCTCTCGGCCTCTGGGATGTGGAAAGAAGTGACCGAACGACGGGACAGCACAGCAAGCAGATTGTCCTCCATCAGCATCATCATCAAATGGTTTTGTGGTAGGGTTTGCTTTCAACATTAAATTGCATGATTTAACACAGAAACTGCTCATAATCGTCAGTCATCATCATCTGTGTGTCATTTTATAAAAGTCTTTAAAATCTTAAATACATAAACTTTGGTGAATATTTATGACTGCGAGTGTTTGTGTGTGTGTGTGTGTGCGTTGGTATGTAGTTCATGTTTGAATTTATTTATTTATGACTGCAGGGTAGGATGGAGAAAATGATGAGCCCTTCAAATAAATTTTTGAGCAACAATGATGCTCTTTAACTGAAGATGTGTAGAACTACAAATTAAAGTGCATTAAGTGTAAGTTAGTTAATTTTTGAGTAAACATTAAAACGAAATTTCCCATTTTTAGTTCTTAAGACTCTTTAGCCAATTCTTGTTCGATTTGGCTAAAATTTCGATATTTGAATTCCCTCAAGACTTCCCACGGCCACGTCATGCCCACTGTGCCTCATCGCTTGCAAGTAGTTAAAATTTTCTAGCAATAACCCAAATTTGCCTAACAAATTCATATTTAAAAAATGTTTGCGGTTATTTTGACATATGCCTGGAATTGTGTCACCATTTAGTAATTCACTCTAATTGGAAAACTAGTTGGCCACAGATCTTTTGACAGACTGTTAAAACGGCCCTGTGCTTGTGCAAAGGCTAAATGGAATTTTTGTTTGTATGTATGTATGTGCATAATTTGTAGTCATTTGTTATTCTGGCTCTCGGTGTGACATAAAAAATTAACTTCATTCTCACTTAACCAAAATGTCCCCCTCTCCAAAAGGCCTTTCATTTACTTTCCCACCCACCTTACCTAAATAATTTTGCAATGGCAACAAACTTACTGACACATACTCAGTGTCATTGTTGTTGTAGTAGTCGTTGTCGTTGTCGTCGTCGTCGTCATCGTAGCTTTCGTTGTTGTCTGTCTGTCCTCCTGTTGTTTGGTTGTGGACCACATTCTCCACTTCCCACATCTAATTATGGCACATCATAACTGATGATATTTTATGGCAGTTGTCAAAACAATTATGTTGTATGTGCGTGTGTGTGTGCGTGTGTGTTTGAAAGAATTTGTAGGAGTTTATGAGTGTGTGTGTTAACTGTGTGTTCTATCTAGAATATGTCAATGCATACAGCGAATACCACAGCAAGACAGTCTGAATTTTAACGCTGCCCCAAAAAAAAAAAAAAAATCCTTTAAATATTGTATGTGCCTGCAAATTCATCGGTGTGTAGGTTAAAGTCCTCTCCACCTTTTCCAAAGCATAGAAAAGGGGAAAAACTTTAGAAAAGACCTACGAGAAAATGATTACAGAATTTTGTTAAATTTTTAAATGCAGAAAGATTCCCAATGAAAAAAGTGGTGAAATATGTTCAAAACTACTGCCACTGCTGAAATATGTGTGAATTTCTTCTTAAGGAAATTCTTCTCCAAGGACTCTGTTAAGCACTCAAATTACCAGTATTCGAAGATATTGGGTAATATTGCAAGGGACTGGAATGTCCAAGCCAACATAGATGGGTATGGATATTCAAAGATAGAAACGGAAAAAACATTATGACACAGTTTTACGGGAACGGATATTTTTATACCTTCCACCATGGGATGGGGGTATACTAATTTCGTCATTCTGTTTATAACTACTCGAAATATTCGTCCGAGACCCCATAAAGTATATATATTCTTGATCGTCGTGACATTTTATGTCGATATAGCCATGTCCGTCCGTCCGTCTGTCTGTCGAAAGCACGCTGACTTCCGAAGGAGTAAAGATAGCCGCTTGAAATTTTGCAAAAATACTTCTTATTAGTGTAGGTCGGTTGGTATTGTAAATGGGCCATATCGGTTCATGTTTTGATATAGCTGCCATATAAACCGATCTTGGGTCTTGACTTCTTGAGCCTCTAGAGGGCGCAATTCTTATCCGATTTAAATGAATTTTGGCACGACGTGTTTTTTTATGATATCCAACAACTGTGCCAAGTATGGTTCAAATCGGTTCATAACCTGATATAGCTGTCATATAAACCGATCTTGGGTCTTGACTTCATGAGCCTCTAGAGGGCGCAATTCTTATCCAATTTGAATGAATTTTGGCACGACCTGTTTTGTCACGATATCCAACAACTGTGCCAAGTATGGTTCAAATCGGTTCATAACCTGATATAGCTGTCATATAAACCGATCTGGGGTCTTGACTTCTTGAGCCTCTAGAGGGCGCAATTCTTATCCGATTTGAATGAATTTTGGCACAACGTGTTTTGTTATAATATCCAACAACTGTGCTAAGTATGGTTCAAATCGGTTCATAACCCGATATAGCTGTCATATAAACCGATCTTGGGTCTTGACTTCTTGAGCCTCTAGAGTGCGCAATTATTATCCCATTGAAATGAAATTTCGCACGACGTGTTTTGTCATGATATCCAACAACTGTGCCAAGTATGGTTCAAATCGGTCAATAACCTGATATAGCTGTCATATAAACCGATCTGGGATCTTGACTTCTTGAGCCTGTAGAGGTCGCAATTAATATCCGATTTGCCTGAAATGACCATCAACATACGTATTTATTATGGTTTCAATCGGTCTATATCCCGATACAGCTCCCATATAAATCGATCTCTCTGTTTTACTTCTTGAGCCCCCAAAGGGCGTAATTCTTATTCGAATTGGCTGACATTTTACACAGGTCTCCAACATATAATTTAATTGTAGTCCAAACCGGACCATATCTTGATATCGCTCTAATAGCAGAGCAAATCTTTTCTTATATCCTGTTTTGCCTAAGAAGAGATGCCGGAAAAAGAACTCGACAAATGCGATCCATGGTGGAGGGTATATAAGATTCGGCCCGGCCGAACTTAGCACGCTTTTACTTGTTTTCCCATATAAGAGAGATATGGGGGACCTTGTTTCTACTATTGAGTGTCACAAATTTTATTAGCTTAGTGACACCAAGCATTTTAGGATCGAATATTTAGACAATTTACACTCACATTCAGTTGCCGGAGAACTTTTACAGTACATATAGTGAAAAATGTGGTTGAAGATTTACTGTAGTCAAATATAAAACGATCTCGGGACAGTCCGGGGAGGGTGGGAAATAGGTTAGGCTTGATTGAAAAGAGTGTGCGGTTTCTAATTTGTTCCATGGCTCTATAGACATTCGGGTGAACCAATTGTTGTGGACCAAAAAACCCACCAAGTATTTCCCAAAATAAAAATCTACGACGAATAATAAGAAAATTTGTCAAAGAAACCATATGTCTAAAATCAAAATACAGCTTTCATCCATCGGTGGTATCTTTTTAAATGGGCTACATATATCTAAATCTGAACCGATTTTTAGCCAAGTTCATAGCTGACACTCTTCCCACTTATTTGCTGTTATAACCGAATTTTCTAACGATTGCGATCCCTCCATAGGATTTTCTGCCCGCACGTTCCCCTTTACTATGCTTCGGCCCGTATCAGATATCAGAGAAAGCTTTAATTTCCTTCTTACTCTCAAAAACTTTTCATAACACCATCGTTTTGGTGACGTGTTTCTGGTAAGTCTCTTCAGGCACGTGAAAAGGGGGACTTAATGAAATCATAGACACGCGGTCATGTTCGCATAGACGAGCAGGAACACTGATTGGCACATACCGTGTCAACTCTGAGGTGAGCGTGTATCAATGCTCCAGGAGTGCACAATCATTCATGTGGTTTCTGTAAGATAAACATCCCCAACCGGTAGCCAATGAAAAAATACATATCAATGAAAAAATGCACTTACCTCTTCCATACCAGTGCCATACCATGGCACATACCGTGTCAACTCTAAGGCGAGCGTGTGCCAACGCTCCAGGGATGCACAATCATTAATTGGTTCCTGTTAGAAAATCATCCCCAACAGGTAGCCAACGAAAAAATACATATCAATAAACAAATGCACTTACCTTTTCCACCTTTAATTGAATGCAAAGTGGCTATAATACAAAAAAACCAAAAGGCAATTCAGGGTAAATTTATTAGAGTTTATTAGTTTCCTACCACACTCATAACCAGTAAGAAAAGGCAAAAGTCGGGCGGTGCCGACTTTATAATACCCTACACTATCCCTACTAGGTACAAAGTGGGAGCTACAACTAAATCTGAACCGATTTTGACCAAACTTCTTAGATATTGTAATAGGCATCGAGGAAAACATTATGAAAAAATTTGGCTCAGCTATATCTAAATCTGAACCAATTTCTATAAAATTCACCAGTAATATTAAGAATCATAAGAATCAATCAATCTTAAATTTAAAAAAATTACATAATTTGATTGAAAAATTCTTTGTGAAATTCAGTTTTCATATAAGCTTTAATATTTTAAAAAATATGTTGCCACGATTTTCCGTTTAAGGTTTGCCATAAACAGAGTTTTTTTTAATACCGGTTATAGTTTCAGTTTATGTAGAGGTCATCCTTTATCAACACCCCTCACACCAGCATCTGTTTGGTAGTATTTAAACCCCTTTTTTTCATTCATTGTCCACCAAATCTCATTTTTCATCCATGAAGTGTTAAGAAGTCTTTTTGGTGTGTTCCTTGGCTATGCCCTTCTATGTTACATCTTCTTTAACCCATTAAACTTTAGCTACAACAAAAAAAAAAAGTCGAATCATTTGGTTGGGGGAAGTGTAGGCGGGGTGGATGCATAAAAAATAAAAATGAACTAAAAAAGTGGCGTAGTATGTATTTAAGCGTCATCAAGTCACTCAAGCATGTTTTGTGTTGTTAAGTGTAGCCGGGCGAGCACGCCAAGGTAAGAGAAAACAAGAGAGAGAGAGAGGGATAGAGAGAAGGGCTTTGTGTGTAAGTGTACCAGTGTGTGTGTAGGGTCGATGTGTTTTTTTTTTTGTTGTTTAACAACACTGATGACATCAAGCCACAACATTTATCCTTTCCCTCCCCCCTACCACACCACACCAAGGCGTATGGCAGTAACAACGTGAAAAACAACAACAACAACCAGAAAGTGTCCATAAAAATGTGTAACGGTAACAGACGATGATAGGATGCGAGAAGAAGCTTGACGTTGGCATTTTTGCCATCGACATCATATGAATGGAATGTTGCTGCAAGTTCCCCAACACACACTCACACACACACATTCACACCTATGCTTGGCTCTGCTTTTACACTCATTTATTATTTCATTTATACTCGAACATTTGCTCTTTCATGCTTTTGTTCCACAGTGCGCCTTTGAATGTTCATTTTCTGTTTTTCCTTTGGCACCATGGAAGTGAAAGAACGAAGAACGAAAGAACCAACCTGACCAAAATAGATAGGCGGCAAAGCTGAGCAAACATCAACTCAAGCTGGGCTGAAAGTGTATCGTATGGAGGAGAGCCTGCATGTGTGTGCTTGAATGTTTGGTGGGCATCACTGGTTGTTTAATGAAATATGTAATAACTTACCAACAACAACACACCTATACACCCACATAATCGTAAACACTAACAAACGCATGGCAGTGCAAACGCACATACTAAAGGGGTTATAAAAAAGAGCCTAGAAATGTTTTTATGAAAGTCAAGAAATTTGAATAAAATAGAATTCTTCCAAATGGGAGAGAATTTTGACTAGAGGGAAAGACTTTTTCAATATGGGATATCAAGGAAGACTAAATGTAAACCTCAAAGGGTAAATAAGACTAATCTTTAGCAGTTCTTTGTACTATGAGAAGAGGTTAACAAATGTAGAAGTAAGCCTACCTAACTTTAAGTACAGTTTTTAAAAGAAAATGTATTTTTAGTACTCTTTCGAAAGGAAAGAATACTTTTAAAACTCTTTTCTATAGGAAATGGTCTTCTAAGAACTCTTAGGTTGGTCAAAATTTATGGCTACATCACTTCAAGCTCTGCAATATAAATGACGCTATAATGGGATGTTCGATTTAAACCACAACAAAATTCTTAAGCATCAATTAAAATCCCCTTTGGTATTCATATCATTCTCATTCCCCTTTCAAAAAAGGAGTAAGTTTATATTTTCAAAAAGAAAGGCGGCCAGCTCTGATGTAATGTTAGGCATGATGATTATGATGATGACGATGTTGCTGCTGAACCTCTTTGACTGAGTGGATGAGGTTGGTGACTATAAATGTAAAAGTGTGTGTGTGTGTGTAAAATGACGAGCATCATAATCGTTGGGGCAGAGATGAAGAATGACGATAAAAATGGGATAGCTGGGGGAGGAGGGAAACAAAAAGGCTGGCAACATTTTAATAAATTTGTAAACAGATTTGTTAATTTCAGCATAAAATTTTGATGAGAACTTGGCCATATTGCCGGAAATGAGCAGTAACTAAATGTCATCGTAGTGTACATATGTTTATACAAGCTTGTAAGTGAATGAGCTTAGATGAATCTATGTGGGTTTTTGTATTTTTCCATATACGTGTGTGTGTGTGTTGTAGTCTCTTTAAAGTTGAATAAAGCCGAAAAGGCTTTCGTGTGCAGCCATAGAGAAAGGTTTGGCTGTTATTCGTTTGGGTTGTATTTACTTAAGGTGTATCTCTGTAAGCCATTTCGGAGAAATAGAAATTTCACATGCAAAACTTAAAATGGCTGTATCTCCTAAACTATGCGTCCTAGAGGGAAATGGGCCTTAATTTGTGACTCCATCAAAAATTTAGAGATTTCATGAAAAATCCATCAAAAATCGAAATTTTACATGCAAAACTTAAAATGGCTGTATCTCATAAACTATGCGTCCCAGAGGGAAATGGGCCTTAATTCGTGACTCCCGCAAAAATTTTGAAAATTCATCAAAAATCCATTAGCAATCGAAATTTTACATGCAAAACTTAAAATGGCTGTATCTCCTAAACTATGCGTCCTAGAGGGAAATGGGCCTTAATTCGTGACTCCATCAAAAATTTCAAGATATCATCGAAAATCCATTAGAAATCGAAATTTCACATGCAAAACTTAAAATGGCCGTATCTCTTAAACTATGCGTCCTAGAGGGAAATGGGCCTTAATTCGTGACTCCATCAAAAATTTCGATATATCATCGAAAATCTATTAGAAATCGAAATTTCACATGCAAAACTTAAAATGGTTGTATCTCCTTAACTATGCGTCCTGGAGGGAAATGGGCCTTAATTCGTGACTCCATCAAAAATTTCGAAATTTCATCGAAAATCCTTTAGAAATCGGAATTTCACATGCAAAACTTAAAATGGCTGTATCTCCTAAACTATGCGTCCTAGGGGAAAATGGGCCTTAATTCGTGACTCCATTAAAAAATTCGGAATTTTATCGAAAATCTTTTAGAAATCGGAATTTCACATGCAAAACTTAAAATGGCCGTATCTCCTAAACTATGCGTCCTAGAGGGAAATGGGCCTTAATTCGTGACTCCATTGCAAAATTCGGAATTTCATCGAAAATCCTTTAGAAATCGAAATTTCACATGCGAAACTTAAATTGGCTGTATCTCCTAAACTATGCGTCCTAGAGGGAAATGGGCCTTAATTCGTGACTCCATCAAAAATTTCGATATATCATCGAAAATCCATTAGAAATCGAAATTTCATATGCAAAACTTAAAATGGCTGTATCTCCTAAACTATGCATCCTAGAGGGAAATGGGCCTTAATTCGTGACTCCGTCAAAAATTTCGAAATTTCATCGAAAATCCATTAGAAATCGAAATTTCACATGCAAAACTTAAAATGGCTGTATCTCCTAAACTATGCGCGCTAAAGGGAAATGGGCCTTAATTCGTGACTCCATCAAAAATTTCGAAATTTCATCGAAAATCCGTTAGGAATCGAAATTTCACATGCAAAATTTAAAATGGCTGTATCTCCTAAACTATGCGTCCTAGAGGGAAATGGGCCTTAATTCGTGACTCCATCAAAAAATTCGAAATTTCACCGAAAATGCATTAGAAATCGAAATTTCACATGCAAAACTTAAAATGGCTGTATCTCCTAAACTATGCGTCCTAGAGGGAAATGGGCCTTAATTCGTGACTCCATCAAAAATTTCGAAATTTCATCGAAAATCCATTAGAAATCGAAATTTCACATGCAAAACTTAAAATGGCTGTATCTCCTAAACTATGCTTCCTAGAGGGAAATGGGCCTTAATTCGTGACACCATCAAAAATTTCGATATATCATCGAAAATCCATTAGAAATCGAAATTTCATATGCAAAACTTAAAATGGCTGTATCTCCTAAACTATGCATCCTAGAGGGAAATGGGCCTTAATTCGTGACTCCATCAAAAATTTCGAAATTTCATCGAAAATCCATTAGAAATCGAAATTTCACATGCAAAACTTAAAATGGCTGTATCTCCTAAACTATGCGTCCTAGAGGGAAATATGCATCCTAGAGGGAAATGGGCCTTAATTCGTGACTCCATCAAAAATTTCGAAATTTTATCGAAAATCCATTAGAAATCGAAATTTCACATGCAAAACTTAAAATGGCTGTATCTCCTAAACTATGCGTCGTAGAGGGAAATGGGCCTTAATTCGTGACTCCATCAAAAATTTCGAAATTTCATCGAAAATCCATTAGAAATCGAAATTTCACATGCAAAACTTAAAATGGCTGTATCTCCTAAACTATGCGTCCTAGAGGGAAATGGGCCTTAATTCGTGACTCCATCAAAAATTTCGAAATTTCCTCGAAAATCCATTAGAAATCGAAATTTCACATGCAAAACTTAAAATGGCTGTATCTCCTAAACTATGCGTCCTAGAGGGAAATGGGCCTTAATTCGTGACTCCATCAAAAATTTCGAAATTTCATCGAAAATCCATTAGAAATCGAAATTTCACATGCAAAACTTAAAATGGCTGTATCTCCTAAACTATGCGTCCTAGAGGGAAATGGGCCTTAATTCGTGACTCCATCAAAAATTTCGAAATTTCACCGAAAATCCATTAGAAATCGAAATTTCACATGCAAAACTTAGAGGGAAATGGGCCTTAATTCGTGACTCCATCAAAAATTTCGAGATTTCATCGAAAATCCATAAGAAATCGAAATTTCACATGCAAAACTTAAAATGGCTGTATCTCCTAAACTATGCGTCCTAGAGGGAAATGGGCCTTAATTCGTGACTCCATCAAAAATTTCGAAATTTCATCGAAAATCCATTAGAAATCGAAATTTCACATGCAAAACTTAAAATGGCTGTATCTCCTAAACTATGCGTGCTAGAGGGAAATGGGCCTTAATTCGTGACTCCATCAAAAATTTCGAAATTTCATCGAAAATCCGTTAGGAATCGAAATTTCACATGCAAAATTTAAAATGGCTGTATCTCCTAAACTATGCGTCCTAGAGGGAAATGAGCCTTAATTCGTGACTCCATCAAAAATTTCGAAATTTCCTCGAAAATCCATTAGAAATCGAAATTTCACATGCAAAACTTAAAATTGCTGTATCTCCTAAACTATGCGTCCTAGAGGGAAATGGGCCTTAATTCGTGACACCATCAAAAATTTCGAAATTTCATCGAAAATCCATTAGAAATCGAAATTTCACATGCAAAACTTAAAATGGCTGTATCTCCTAAACTATGCGTCCTAGAGGGAAATGGGCCTTAATTCGTGACTCCATCAAAAATTTCGAAATTTCATCGAAAATCCATTAGAAATCGAAATTTCACATGCAAAACTTAAAATGGCTGTATCTCCTAAACTATGCGTCCTAGAGGGAAATGGGCCTTAATTCGTGACTCCATCAAAAATTTCGAAATTTCATCGAAAATCCATTAGAAATCGAAATTTCACATGCAAAACTTAAAATGGCTGTATCTCCTAAACTATGCGTCCTAGAGGGAAATGGGCCTTAATTCGTGACTCCATCAAAAATTTCGAAATTTCACCGAAAATCCATTAGAAATCGAAATTTCACATGCAAAACTTAAAATGGCTGTATCTTCCAAAGTATGCGTCCAAGAGGGAAATGGGCCTTAATTCGTGACTCCATCAAACTACGAGTCCTAGAGGGAAATGGGCCTTAATTCGTGACTCCATCAAAAATTTCGAGACATCATCGAAAATCCATTAGAAATCGAAATTTCACATGCAAAACTTAAAATGGCTGTATCTCCTCAACTATGCGTCCTAGAGGGAAATGGAACCTAATTCGTGACTCCATCAAAAATTTCGAAATATCATCGAAAAACTTTTAGAAATCGAAATTTCACATGCAAAATTTAAAATGGCTGTATCTCCTAAACTATGCGTCCTAGAGGGAAATTGACCCTAATTCGTGACTCCATCAAAAATTTCGAGATTTCATCGAAAATCCATTCGAAATTTCACATGCAAAACTTAAAATGGCTGTATCTCCTAAACTATGCGTCCTAGAGGGAAATGGGCCTTAATTCGTGACTCCATCAAAAATTTCGAAATTTCATCGAAAATCCATTAGAAATCGAAATTTCATATGCAAAACTTGAAATGGCTGTATCTCCTAAACTATGCATCCTAGAGGGAAATGGGTCTTAATTCGTGACTCCATCAAAAATTTCGAAATTTCACCGAAAATCCATTAGAAATCGAAATTTCACATGCAAAACTTAAAATGGCTGTATCTCCTAAACTATGCATCCTAGAGGGAAATGGGTCTTAATTCGTGACTCCATCAAAAATTTCGAAATTTCACCGAAAATCCATTAGAAATCGAAATTTCACATGCAAAACTTAAAATGGCTGTATCTCCTAAACTATGCATCCTAGAGGGAAATGGGCCTTATTTCGTGACTCCATCAAAAATTTCGAAATTTCACCGAAAATCCATTAGAAATCGAAATTTCACATGCAAAACTTAAAATGGCTGTATCTTCCAAAGTATGCGTCCTAGAGGGAAAAGGGCCTTAATTCGTGACTCCATCAAAAATTTCGAAATTTCATCGAAATTTCACATGCAAAACTTAAAATGGCTGTATCTCCTAAACTATGCGTCCTAGAGGGAAATGGGCCTTAATTCGTGACTCCATCAAAAATTTCGAAATAACATCAAAAATCCATTAGAAATCGAAATTTCACATGCAAAACTTAAAATGGCTGTATCTCCTAAACTATGCGTCGTAGAGGGAAATGGGCCTTAATTCGTGACTCCATCAAAAATTTCGAAATTTCATCGAAAATCCATTAGAAATCGAAATTTCACATGCAAAACTTAAAATGGCTGTATCTCCTAAACTATGCGTCCTAGAGGGAAATGGGCCTTAATTCGTGACTCCATCAAAAATTTCGAAATTTCATCGAAAATCCATTAGAAATCGAAATTTCACATGCAAAACTTAAAATGGCTGTATCTCCTAAACTATGCGTCCTAGAGGGAAATGGGCCTTAATTCGTGACTCCTTCTAAAAATTCGAAATTGCATCGAAAATCCATTAGAAATCGAAATTTCACATGCAAAACTTAAAATGGCTGTATCTCCTAAACTATGCGTCCTAGAGGGAAATGGGCCTTAATTCGTGACTCTATCAAAAATTTCGAAATTTCATGGAAAATCCATTAGAAATCGAAATTTCACATGCAAAACTTAAAATGGCTGTATCTCCTAAACTATGCGTCCTAGAGGGAAATGGGCCATAATTCGTGACTCTATCAAAAATTTCGAAATTTCATCGAAAATCCATTAGAAATCGAAATTTCACATGCAAAACTTAAAATGGCTGTATCTCCTAAACTATGCGTCCTAGAGGGAAATGGGCCTTAATTCGTGACTCCATCAAAAATTTCGAAATTTCATCGAAAATCCATTAGAAATCGAAATTTCACATGCAAAACTTAAAATGGCTGTATCTCCTAAACTATGCGTCGTAGAGGGAAATGGGCCTTAATTCGTGACTCCTTCAAAAATTTCGAAATTTCATCGAAAATCCATTAGAAATCGAAATTTCACATGCAAAACTTAAAATGGCTGTATCTCTTAAACTATGCGTCCTAGAGGGAAATGGGCCTTAATTCGTGACTCCTTCAAAAATTTCGAAATTTCATCGAAAATCCATTAGAAATCGAAATTTCACATGCAAAACTTAAAATGGCTGTATCTCCTAAACTATGCGTCCTAGAGGGAAATGGGCCTTAATTCGTGACTCCTTCTAAAATTTCGAAATTTCATCGAAAATCCATTAGAAATCGAAATTTCACATGCAAAACTTAAAATGGCTGTATCTCCTTAACTATGCGTCCTAGAGGGAAATGGGCCTTAATTCGTGACTCTATCAAAAATTTCGAAATTTCATGGAAAATCCATTAGAAATCGAAATTTCACATGCAAAACTTAAAATGGCTGTATCTCCTTAACTATGCGTCCTAGAGGGAAATGGGCCTTAATTCGTGACTCCATCAAAAATTTCGAAATTTCACCGAAAATCCATTAGAAATCGAAATTTCACATGCAAAACTTGAAATGGCTGTATCTCCTAAACTATGCGTCGTAGAGGGAAATGGGCCTTAATTCGTGACTCCATCAAAAATTTCGAAATTTCATCGAAAATCCATTAGAAATCGAAATTTCACATGCAAAACTTAAAATGGCTGTATCTCCTAAACTATGCGTCCTAGAGGGAAATGGGCCTTAATTCGTGACTCCTTCAAAAATTTCGAAATTTCATTGAAAATCCATTAGAAATCGAAATTTCACATGCAAAACTTAAAATGGCTGTATCTCCTAAACTATGCGTCCTAGAGGGAAATGGGCCTTAATTCGTGACTCCTTCAAAAATTTCGAAATTTCATCGAAAATCCATTAGAAATCGAAATTTCACATGCAAAACTTGAAATGGCTGTATCTCCTTAACTATGCGTCCTAGAGGGAAATGGGCCTTAATTCGTGACTCCATCAAAAATTTCGAAATTTCACCGAAAATCCATTAGAAATCGAAATTTCACATGCAAAACTTAAAATGGCTGTATCTCCTAAACTATGCATCCTAGAGGGAAATGGGCCTTATTTCGTGACTCCATCAAAAATTTCGAAATTTCACCGAAAATCCATTAGAAATCGAAATTTCTCATGCAAAACTTAAAATGGCTGTATCTCCTAAACTATGCGTCCTAGAGGGAAATGGGCCTTAATTCGTGACTCCATCAAAAATTTCGAAATTTCACCGAAAATCCATTAGAAATCGAAATTTCACATGCAAAACTTAAAATGGCTGTATCTCCTAAACTATGCGTCCTAGAGGGAAATGGGCCTTAATTCGTGACTCCATCATCGAAAATCCATTAGAAATCGAAATTTCACATGCAAAACTTAAAATGGCTGTATCTCCTAAACTATGCGTCCTAGAGGGAAATGGGCCTTAATTCGTGACTCCATCAAAAATTTCGAAATTTCACCGAAAATCCATTAGAAATCGAAATTTCACAAGCAAAACTTAAAATGGCTGTATCTCCTAAACTATGCGTCCTAGAGGGAAATGGGCCTTAATTCGTGACTCCATCATCGAAAATCCATTAGAAATCGAAATTTCACATGCAAAACTTAAAATGGCTGTATCTCCTAAACTATGCGTCCTAGAGGGAAATGGGCCTTAATTCGTGACTCCATCAAAAATTTCGAAATTTCACCGAAAATCCATTAGAAATCGAAATTTCACATGCAAAACTTAAAATGGCTGTATCTTCCAAAGTATGCGTCCTAGAGGGAAATGGGCCTTAATTCGTGACTCCATCAAAAATTTCGAAATTTCACCGAAAATCCATTAGAAATCGAAATTTCACATGCAAAACTTAAAATGGCTGTATCTCCTAAACTATGCGTCCTAGAGGGAAATGGGCCTTAATTCGTGACTCCATCAAAAATTTCGAAATTTCACCGAAAATCCATTAGAAATCGAAATTTCACATGCAAAACTTAAAATGGCTGTATCTCCTAAACTATGCGTCGTAGAGGGAAATGGGCCTTAATTCGTGACTCCTTCAAAAATTTCGAAATTTCATCGAAAATCCATTAGAAATCGAAATTTCACATGCAAAACTTAAAATGGCTGTATCTTCCAAAGTATGCGTCCTAGAGGGAAATGGGCCTTAATTCGTGACTCCATCAAAAATTTCGAAATTTCACCGAAAATCCATTAGAAATCGAAATTTCACATGCAAAACTTAAAATGGCTGTATCTCCTAAACTATGCGTCGTAGAGGGAAATGGGCCTTAATTCGTGACTCCATCAAAAATTTCGAAATTTCATCGAAAATCCATTAGAAATCGAAATTTCACATGCAAAACTTAAAATGGCTGTATCTCCTAAACTATGCGTCGTAGAGGGAAATGGGCCTTAATTCGTGACTCCATCAAAAATTTCGAAATTTCATCGAAAATCCATTAGAAATCGAAATTTCACATGCAAAACTTAAAATGGCTGTATCTCCTAAACTATGCGTCCTAGAGGGAAATGGGCCTTAATTCGTGACTCCATCATCGAAAATCCATACGAAATCGAAATTTCACATGCAAAACTTAAAATGGCTGTATCTCCTAAACTATGCGTCCTAGAGGGAAATGGGCCTTAATTCGTGACTCTATCAAAAATTTCGAAATTTCATGGAAAATCCATTAGAAATCGAAATTTCACATGCAAAATTAAAAATGGCTGTATCTCCTAAACTATGCGTCGTAGAGGGAAATGGGCCTTAATTCGTGACTCCATCAAAAATTTCGAAATTTCATCGAAAATCCATTAGAAATCGAAATTTCACATGCAAAACTTAAAATGGCTGTATCTCCTAAACTATGCGTCCTAGAGGGAAATGGGCCTTAATTCGTGACTCCATCATCGAAAATCCATTAGAAATCGAAATTTCACATGCAAAACTTAAAATGGCTGTATCTCCTAAACTATGCGTCCTAGAGGGAAATGGGCCTTAATTCGTGACTCCTTCTAAAATTTCGAAATTTCATGGAAAATCCATTAGAAATCGAAATTTCACATGCAAAACTTAAAATGGCTGTATCTCCTAAACTATGCGTCGTAGAGGGAAATGGGCCTTAATTCGTGACTCCATCAAAAATTTCGAAATTTCATCGAAAATCCATTAGAAATCGAAATTTCACATGCAAAACTTAAAATGGCTGTATCTCCTAAACTATGCGTCCTAGAGGGAAATGGGCCTTAATTCGTGACTCCTTCTAAAATTTCGAAATTTCATCGAAAATCCATTAGAAATCGAAATTTCACATGCAAAACTTAAAATGGCTGTATCTCCTAAACTATGCGTCCTAGAGGGAAATGGGCCTTAATTCGTGACTCCATCAAAAATTTCAAAATTTCATCGAAAATCCATTAGAAATCGAAATTTCACATGCAAAACTTAAAATGGCTGTATCTCCTAAACTATGCGTCGTAGAGGGAAATGGGCCTTAATTCGTGACTCTATCAAAAATTTCGAAATTTCATGGAAAATCCATTAGAAATCGAAATTTCACATGCAAAACTTAAAATGGCTGTATCTCCTAAACTATGCGTCCTAGAGGGAAATGGGCCTTAATTCGTGACTCCATCAAAAATTTCGAAATTTCACCGAAAATCCATTAGAAATCGAAATTTCACATGCAAAACTTGAAATGGCTGTATCTCCTAAACTATGCGTCGTAGAGGGAAATGGGCCTTAATTCGTGACTCCATCAAAAATTTCGAAATTTCATCGAAAATCCATTAGAAATCGAAATTTCACATGCAAAACTTAAAATGGCTGTATCTCCTAAACTATGCGTCCTAGAGGGAAATGGGCCTTAATTCGTGACTCCATCAAAAATTTCGATATATCATCGAAAATCCATTAGAAATCGAAATTTCACATGCAAAACTTAAAATGGCTGTATCTCCTAAACTATGCGTCCTAGAGGGAAATGGGCCTTAATTCGTGACTCCATCAAAAATTTCGAAATTTCATCGAAAATCCATTAGAAATCGAAATTTCACATGCAAAACTTAAAATGGCTGTATCTCCTAAACTATGCGTCCTAGAGGGAAATGGGCCTTAATTCGTGACTCCTTCAAAAATTTCGAAATTTCATCGAAAATCCATTAGAAATCGAAATTTCACATGCAAAACTTAAAATGGCTGTATCTCCTAAACTATGCGTCCTAGAGGGAAATGGGCCTTAATTCGTGACTCCTTCTAAAATTTCGAAATTTCATCGAAAATCCATTAGAAATCGAAATTTCACATGCAAAACTTAAAATGGCTGTATCTCCTAAACTATGCGTCCTAGAGGGAAATGGGCCTTAATTCGTGACTCTATCAAAAATTTCGAAATTTCATGGTAAATCCATTAGAAATCGAAATTTCACATGCAAAATTAAAAATGGCTGTATCTCCTAAACTATGCGTCCTAGAGGGAAATGGGCCTTAATTCGTGACTCCATCAAAAATTTCGAAATTTCATCGAAAATCCATTAGAAATCGAAATTTCAAATGCAAAACTTAAAATGGCTGTATCTCCTAAACTATGCGTCCTAGAGGGAAATGGGCCTTAATTCGTGACTCCATCATCGAAAATCCATTAGAAATCGAAATTTCACATGCAAAACTTAAAATGGCTGTATCTCCTAAACTATGCGTCCTAGAGGGAAATGGGCCTTAATTCGTGACTCTATCAAAAATTTCGAAATTTCATGGAAAATCCATTAGAAATCGAAATTTCACATGCAAAACTTAAAATGGCTGTATCTCCTAAACTATGCGTCGTAGAGGGAAATGGGCCTTAATTCGTGACTCCATCAAAAATTTCGAAATTTCATCGAAAATCCATTAGAAATCGAAATTTCACATGCAAAACTTAAAATGGCTGTATCTCCTAAACTATGCGTCCTAGAGGGAAATGGGCCTTAATTCGTGACTCCTTCTAAAATTTCGAAATTTCATCGAAAATCCATTAGAAATCGAAATTTCACATGCAAAACTTAAAATGGCTGTATCTCCTAAACTATGCGTCCTAGAGGGAAATGGGCCTTAATTCGTGACTCTATCAAAAATTTCGAAATTTCATGGAAAATCCATTAGAAATCGAAATTTCACATGCAAAACTTAAAATGGCTGTATCTCCTAAACTATGCGTCGTAGAGGGAAATGGGCCTTAATTCGTGACTCCATCAAAAATTTCGAAATTTCATCGAAAATCCATTAGAAATCGAAATTTCACATGCAAAACTTAAAATGGCTGTATCTCCTAAACTATGCGTCCTAGAGGGAAATGGGCCTTAATTCGTGACTCCTTCTAAAATTTCGAAATTTCATCGAAAATCCATTAGAAATCGAAATTTCACATGCAAAACTTAAAATGGCTGTATCTCCTAAACTATGCGTCCTAGAGGGAAATGGGCCTTAATTCGTGACTCCTTCTAAAATTTCGAAATTTCATCGAAAATCCATTAGAAATCGAAATTTCACATGCAAAACTTAAAATGGCTGTATCTCCTAAACTATGCGTCCTAGAGGGAAATGGGCCTTAATTCGTGACTCCATCAAAAATTTCAAAATTTCATGGAAAATCCATTAGAAATCGAAATTTCACATGCAAAACTTAAAATGGCTGTATCTCCTAAACTATGCGTCCTAGAGGGAAATGGGCCTTAATTCGTGACTCTATCAAAAATTTCGAAATTTCATCGAAAATCTATTAGAAATCGAAATTTCACATGCAAAACTTAAAATGGCTGTATCTCCTAAACTATGCGTCCTAGAGGGAAATGGGCCTTAATTCGTGACTCCATCAAAAATTTCGAAATTTCATCGAAAATCCATTAGAAATCGAAATTTCACATGCAAAACTTAAAATGGCTGTATCTCCTAAACTATGCGTCGTAGAGGGAAATGGGCCTTAATTCGTGACTCCATCAAAAATTTCGAAATTTCATCGAAAATCCATTAGAAATCGAAATTTCACATGCAAAACTTAAAATGGCTGTATCTCCTAAACTATGCGTCCTAGAGGGAAATGGGCCTTAATTCGTGACTCCATCATCGAAAATCCATACGAAATCGAAATTTCACATGCAAAACTTAAAATGGCTGTATCTCCTAAACTATGCGTCGTAGAGGGAAATGGGCCATAATTCGTCACTCTATCAAAAATTTCGAAATTTCATGGAAAATCCATTAGAAATCGAAATTTCACATGCAAAACTTGAAATGGCTGTATCTCCTAAACTATGCGTCCTAGAGGGAAATGGGCCTTAATTCGTGACTCCATCAAAAATTTCCAAATTTCACCGAAAATCCATTAGAAATCGAAATTTCACATGCAAAACTTAAAATGGCTAAACTATGCGTCCTAGAGGGAAATGGGCCTTAATTCGTGACTCCATCAAAAATTTCGAAATTTCATCGAAAATCAATTAGAAATCGAAATTTCACATGCAAAACTTAAAATGGCTGTATCTCCTAAACTATGCGTCCTAGAGGGAAATGGGCCTTAATTCGTGACTCCATCAAAAAATTCCAAATTTCATCGAAAATCCATTAGAAATCGAAATTTCACATGCAAAACTTAAAATGGCTAAACTATGCGTCCTAGAGGGAAATGGGCCTTAATTCGTGACTCCATCAAAAATTTCGAAATTTCATTGAAAATCATTAAGAAATCGAAATTTTACATGCAAAACTTAAAATGGCTGTATCTCCTAAACTATGCGTCCTAGAGGGAAATGGGCCTTAATTCGTGACTCCATCAAAAAATTCGAAATTTCACCGAAAATCCATTAGAAATCGAAATCTTACATGCAAAACTTAAAATGGCTGTATCTCCTATCAAAAATTTCGAAATTTCATCGAAAATCCATTAGAAATCGAAATTTCACATGCAAAACTTAAAATGGCTGTTTCTCCTAAACTATGCGTCCTAGAGGGAAATGGGCCTTAATTCGTGACTCCATCAAAAAATTGGAAATTTCACCGAAAATCCATTAGAAATCGAAATTTCACATGCAAAACTTAAAATGGCTGTATCTCCTAAACTATGCGTCCTAGAGGGAAATGGGCCTTAATTCGTGACTCCATCAAAAATTTCGAAATTTAGCCGAAAATCCATTAGAAATCGAATTTTCACATGCAAAACTTAAAATGGCTGTATCTCCTAAACTATGCGTCCTAGAGGGCAATAGGCCTTAATTCGTGACTCCATCAAAAATTTCTAGATCTCATCGCAAATCCCTTAGAAATCGAAATTTCACATGCAAAACTTAAAATGGCTGTATCTCCTAAACTATGCGTCCTAGAGGGAAATGGGCCTTAATTCGTGACTCCATCAAAAATTTCGAAATTTCATCGAAAATCCATTAGAAATCGAAATTTCACATGCAAAACTTAAAATGGCCGTATCTCCTAAACTATGCGTCCTAGAGGAAAATGGGCCTTAATTCGTGACTCCATCAAAAATTTCGAAATTTCATCGAAAATCCATTAGAAATCGAAATTTCACATACAAAACTTAAAATGGCTGTATCTCCTAAACTATGCGTCCTAGAGGGAAATGGGCCTTAATTCGTGACTCCATCAAAAATTTCGAAATTTCATCGAAAATCCTTTAGAAATCGAAATTTTACATGCAAAACTTAAAATGGCTGTATCTCCTTAACTAAAGGGAAATGGGCCTTAATTCGTGACTCCATCAAAAATTTCGAAATTTCATCGAAAATCCATTAGAAATCGAAATTTCACATGCAAAACGTAAAATGGCTGTATCTCCTAAACTATGCGTCCTAGAGGGAAAAAATTTCGTACGAAGGCTTTAAGTTCGTTTTTTTTCTTAACTGTGCGTACTAGAGGGAAATGGGACTTAATTCGTGACTCCATCGAAAAATTTAACATTTCATTGAAAATCCAACAATAACGAGGTTTCAGAGGAATATTTTAATTAAAACCAAATTTCTGAGTCATTCCATTGCAAATCGATCTTTTAAAGAGTTTAAGATATGTATACAAATGCCTTGCATAGACTATTGTGCTAAACGATTTTTAAATGTAGCATCGAGCACATATATCGCTCATGCACTTTTTAACTGCTCTAAATGCTTTTGTGATGGTGCAATTGTTTGTTTGTTTGTTTGAGTTTGCCAAAGAAGGTTTGGTGGGTGGCTTTCAGTTTGTGTAGGTGTGTGAGTGCACATTCACGTAAGTGCGATTGTGGATGTGTTTATTTGTTGGTTTGTTCACTTCGGTTGCTTCGATGGTGTTAAGAGTTTCAAATTTGCCAGGATTATTTACCCATATGAGTGTGTGGGTGTGTGTGTGTGTGGGTGGCTGTGTTCCCAATAAATATGTGAGTTTGCCAGTGCAAGTGTATTTGTATTTATGCAACAATTTGTACACTCATCCAGCTTTGGAAGCTGAATTCAGCTCTACAACTACCACTACGACCAGAGGGCTAGAGAAACAAACTTAACTTTCGTGTTGTTCATGTTAACCGGAAATAAAAACGCAATACAAATGAGTTTTTGTTGCTGTGTTTACAGCTACTGTTGCAATGTTAAATAACAACAACTGAATGAAATTGTTTTGTATTTTATTTTTTGTTTTTTTTTTTCCCATTTTCATTCTCTCTTTTTATTGTAGTTTTCTGTATGCCATTATTCGATGTAGTTTCTTTTCTACTCCAACACTGACATAGTAAATGCGAATAAATAATGGCAGAGTCCTTGTATATTTATAAACTCTCACTGAGTTAGTTAGGCATACAGGATGGGATATGATGGAAGGTTGAACGAATGGATAAATCGTTTGTAGCTGTGAGATGATCATGCAACTGGAAGAGCATTTAATATGTTCATTCTAATATCCACAGTATTTTTTTAAGCATATATTCGAAATATTTTTTATATCCACCACCGAAGGATGGGGATGTATTCACAAGTAAAAATAGTACAAGTAAAAGTTCGGCCGGGCCGAATCTTATATACCCTCCACCATGAATCGCATTTGTCAAGTTCTTTTCCTGATATCCTTTTCTAGGCAAACAAAGGATAAAGGCAAAGAATTGCTATGCTATTGGAGCTATATCAAGTTAAGGACCGATTCGGACCATAATTGAATTGAATAGGGGAGCTGTATCAAGCTATAGACCGATTCAGACTATATTTGACACGTGTGTTGAAGGTCTAGAGTCTCAAGAAGTCAAGATCCCAAATCGGTTTATATGGCAGCTATATCAAGTTATTGACAGATTTGAACCATATTTGGCTAAGTTGTTAAAAGTCATAATAAAACGTCATATGCAAAACCATATCGGATAAGAATTGCGCCCTCTAGAGGCTCAAGAAATCAAAATTAAAGATCGGTTTATATGGCAGCTTTATCAGGTTAAGGACCAATTTGAACCAAACTTAGCACAGTTGTTGAAAGTAATAACGAAAGACGTCATGCAGAATTACAGCCAAATCGGATAAGAGTTGCGCCCTCTAGTGGCTCAAGAAGTTAAGATATAAGATCGGTTTATACCTCTGGTGGCTCAAGAAGTCAAAATTCAAGATCGGTTTATATGGCAGCTTTATCAGGTTATGGACCGATTTGAATCATGCTTAGCACAGTCGTTGAAAATCATAACGAAACACGTCATGCAGAATTACAGTCAAATCGGATAAGAGTTGCGCCCTCTAGCGGCTCAAGAAGTCAAGATCCTAGATCGGTTTGTATGGCACCTATATCAGATTATGGACCGATTTAAATCATATTTGGCACAGTTGTTGAAAGTCATAATGAAACACGTCATGCAAAATTACAGCCAAATCGGATAAGAGTTGCGCCCTCTAGTGGCTCAAGAAGCTAAGATTTAAGATCAGTTTATACCTCTAGTGGCTCAAGAAGTCAAAATTCAAGATCGATTTATATGGCAGCTTTATCAGATTATAGACCGATTTGAACCGTACTTAGCGCAGTTGTTGGAAGTCATAACGAAATACGTCATGCAGAATTTCAGCCAAATCGGATAAGAGTTGCGCCCTCTAGCGGGTCAAGAAATCAATATTTAAGATCGGTTTATATGACAGCTTTATCAGGTTATGGACCGATTTGAACCGTACTTTGCGCAGTTGTTGAAAGTCATAACGAAACACGTCATGCAGAATTACGGACAAATCCAATAAGAGTTGCGCCCTCTAGCGGTTCATGAAGTCAAGATCCCAGATCGGTTTATGTGGCAGCTATTCCAGGTTATGAGCCAATTTAAACCATACTTAGCGGAGTTGTTGAAAGTCATAACAAAACACATCATGCTAAATTTCAGCCAAATCGGATAAGAGTTGGGCCCTCTAGCGGCTCAAGAAGTCAAGACCCCAGATCGGTTTATATGACAGCTGTATCAGGTTTAGGAACGATTCTAACCGTACTTGGCACAGTTATTGGAAATCATAACAGAACACCGCATGCTTAATTTCAGCCAAATCGGATAACAATTGCGCCCTTAAGTGGATCAAGATCCAAGATGGACCGATATGACCCTCTTACAATTCCAACCAACCTACACTAATAAGAAGTATTTGTGCAAAATTTCAAGCGGCTAGCTTTACTCCTTCGAAAGTAAGCGTGCTTTCGATAGACCAACGGACGGACATGGCTAGGTCGACTTAATATGTTAGACGAATATTTGGAGGAGTTACAAACAGAATGGCGAAATTGGTGGAGGGTATAAAAAAACAGATCTCAGAGATTGGTAATGTGTATCGGATCAGATTTAGATATAGCTCCCACATAAACCGATATCCCGATTTGACATATTGAGCCCATGGAAGCCGCAATTTTTGTCCGAATTGGCTAAAATTTTTCACATAGTGCTTTGTTATGACTTCCAATAACTGTGTCTAGTACAGTTCACATCGGTCTATAACCTTATATTGCTCCCATATAAACCGTTCGCCCGATTTGACTTCTTGAGCCCTTACAAGATACAAATTTAGTATTAAAGGTTCGGCCCGGCCGAACTTAGCACGCAATTACATGTTTTCGATGTTCTCGCCAAGATTCAAACGCAGGTGTTCAGTGTCATAGGCTGACATGGGCTACAATAGCACGAACTCGATATCCACATTCAGGGCGCAGTGTTCCTATACTAAAAAGACATTAGAGAGTTAAAGAAGGCGCAGCGGAGCGGGCCTGGTTCGGTTAGTCAAAATATAAAATATTCTTGATCTATATTCTAGACGATCGAGACATGTCCGTCCGTCTGTTTGTTGAAATCAGGATAAAGTCTTTAAAATTAGTGATATTGAGCTGAAAATTTGCACAGATTCTGTTTTTGTCCATAGGCGGTTTAAGTTCGAAGATGCGCTATATCGGTTTATATCTTTATATAGCTCACATATATACCGATCTGCCGATTAAAGGTCTTAGGCCCATAAAAGCCACATTTATTATGCAATTTCGCTGAAATGTGGTATAACGAGTTGTGTTAGGCCTCTCGACATCCTTTTTCAATACGGCGGAATCGGTCCAGATTTGGATATAGCTGTCATATAGACCGATCTCTCGATTTTGGGTATTGGGCCCATAAAAGGTGAATTTATTGTCCGATTTCGCTAAAATTTGGTACAATAAGTTATGTTGGGCCCCTCGACATCCTTGTTTTCTTTGGTCCAGATTTGGATATAGTTGCCATATAGACCGATCTCTCGATTTTGGGTCGTGGGCCCATAAAAAGCGCATTTATTGTCCGATTTCGCTGAAATTTGGTAAAGCAAGTTGTGTTAGGCCCCTAAACATCCCTGTTTTCTTTGGCTCAGATCGGTTCCGATTTTGGTATAGCTTCCATATAGACCGATCTCTCGATTTAAGATCTTTGGCCCATAATTGACGCATATATTGTCCGATTTCGCAGAAATTTTGTAAAACGAGTTGTGTTAGGCTCCTCGACACACCTGTTTAAAATGGCTCAGATCGGTCTAGATTTGGATATAGCTGTCTTATATACCTATCTTCCGATTTAAGGTTTTAGACCCATAAAAGGTGAGTTTACTAACCGATTTTGCTGAAATTAGGTATAATGAGATGCGTTAGGCTCCTCGATATTCGTATAAGGTCTTGGGCCTTTAAAAGTCGCATTTATTTTCCAATGTCACCCAAATTTGGGACAGTGAGTTGTGTCAGACCCTTCGACATTCTTCTTTACTTTGTTCTACATCGGTCCAGATTTGAATATAGCTGCCATATAGACCGATCTCTTGATTTATGGTTGTGGGCCCTTAAAGGCGTATTTATAGTCCGATTTCGCCGAAATTTGGGACAGTGAGTTGAGTTAGGCTCTTCATAAACTTTCTGCCATTTGGCTCAGATAGGTCCAGATTTTGATATGGCTGCTATATAGACCAATCTCTCGATTTAAGGTTTTGGACCCGTAAAAGGCGCATTTATTGTCCGATTTCGCTGAAATTTGAAATAACTGTGTTAGGCTTACCGATATCCCTGTTCAACACGGTCGGTCTAGATTTACATCCAAATCTGTCATATATTCCGATATCCTGTTTTAGGGTTTAAGACCTATAAAAGGTGAATTTATTAACCGATTTCTGTCAGATTTACCACAATGAGTTCTATTGGGCCCTTCGACATTCGTTCCGAGTGTGATCAAGATCGGGCTTCCTTTGGATATAGCTGCCGTATATACCGATATCCCGATTTCAGTTCTTGTGTCAGGTTTATTATTCGAATATCGCTGAAATTTGACACAATGTTGGGCTCTTGGATATTCTTGTTCAATGTAGTGCAGATCGGTGTATATACACATAGCGATATTCGGATTTAAGTAAGTGGACAGTGTTAGGCTCTTGGACATTCTTTTTCAATATAATTCAGATCGGTCTATATACACATACCGATCTCCCGATTTAAGTTAGGCCCATAAAAGCTGAATTTTTTAACAGATGAATTTGGTACAATTAGGACCGGACCCTATTTAGACCCTAATAGGGATCGGACCCTATTTAGATATTTTTTCTATGGGTTCATATGTGATGAATTTTTCACTGTATTATGACGTAAGGTCAATATAATATCCGAGGTGGTGGGTATTTGAAGTTCGACCCGGTCAAACTTTATGCCTTTTTACTTATTCTTCGTATAAATCTTTAAGACGTTTCGTTAAAAAATGAATCTTAGCATTTTGGGTATCAAAAATTCGATCCCACCGAACTCAATGCCTTTTTGCTTGTTCAAAATATCTTCAGTTTCTGCCTTTAAAATTTGTAATTACCATTTTTTTTTTTGCTCAGAGTTTTTGTGCCGTTTAAGCTCTTAAGCGAAAGCCATTTAAAGTTTGTAACTTTCGTTTTATACATGGCGAACAATGAAAACATTTTGCGTGTGTGCGTAAATGATTTAAACACTCACCAACCAACACTTCTCCTCGCAACAAATGGTGCCCAGGTGTGTGTGTGTGTGTGGATAGGTAAGTGTTTATGGAAAGTAATGTGCGTTTAGTGTGTGTGGGTGTGAGTATGAGCGTGTTTGAAGTGTGAAAAATCTCTCATAGTTCTCAAACGGCAACTGAGCAACACAAAAAACAAAAAAACGAAAACACCAAAGGACGTTGCAGAATTATAAATAAATAACAAATGAAGAAGCACAAAAGAACTACAGCGGATAATTCGCAACTCTCCTTTGGAGGGAGTGTTGGGGGGCTAAACTTGGCAACTTGGGTTGCCTCAACCTTAGCCAGGCTTTGTGGCCTTTGTTTTTGCTGACAATGCTGCTCTACTCATGTTGATTGTTGGCCAAATCCAGAGCGACGGTCAAATCGAGGCGATTTTTTTTTGGGGTTTGTTTGTTGATTTTTCAAGTATCCCTCAGTTGTGTGCTTTGGCATGGGATTACATCCTGAATGGCTGGCCATTTGTTTGAGGACGAACATGATGATGGGCCTTTTTTGCGTCTGTGAAAAGTGATGAGCCGTTATGAAATGTTGTGGCCGGCAAAACAAAGCGAGTTAATTATTTATGAAATTTTATAATGACATGAAATGTATGTCAAACATAATGCCGACTACAATGGCTTTACACAGCGCCAGGGAGAGCAGGCAGGCAGGTTTGCTTGCTGAGGTTGCTGACTACAGCTAAATGGCTTCTATTATGGGCTTTGTTGAATTGTGTTAATTTTCGAGGATAATCGAGATGTTTTTCGAGGGTTCGCATGGTGAATGGCCAAATGGCAATAGGGGGCTGGGTAGAGATAATTATTCCATAATTTCTTGTAATCTCATGGACAATTTAAAGGTAGACCTATCTTTTTGGGATCTCTTGGAATCTGTTACAGCAACATTGACTGTAACATTTGCCTAACATATTTATAGGAAAATGTAGGGCTTGAGGTAAATTTTTTTCAAAAAAAAAAAAAATCCTTAAGGAAAATTTGGTCTCATTGGATAACGGGGCGGTTTGATGAGAGTCAAGAGAAAGGAGGACAAGTTGAGGCTTTTGATGAAACGGGATACACGGAAAAACTGGAATCTAGAAACAATGAGTTTGATCGAAAGCCTAGAATTTCGTACGTTTTAGTAAAGCTAGCCTAGAGAAGCTTCAAACCGTTTTGTAAGCCGTCTGGAGCAGATTGAATATTTCCGGCATTACATCAGAAGGAAGCGGAGTACTTGGCGCCCCATCAGACCGCTATATTCACACCGTGCCTAGGACTTGCATATACCTCGAAAGCTTGGCAGGAGGCAAGGGTGTTGTTTGTAACCATGGCAAGCTATGTGGAACTAAAGTCCTATCTTCTTATATTTAAAAATCAATTTGTGTTTGTTTGTTCCGTATAGACTCAAAAACGGCTGAACCGATTTTTTCACACATTACTACTACTAAATTTTTTGATATCTGAAGGGGGGGCGGACCCTCCCCTTTACCCTAATTTTCAGAAACGCCAAATGTCGAAGATGGTAGATGCGATTTAAGCGAAATTTTGTGTGCTCTCTTTTAGTAGCCTAAAACCAAAAATTTGGTATCCAAATTTCGGATGGGGTACCTAGGGGGACTCCCCACCCCCAAAACCTACCAAATATAGATATAGACCAATCACGGCAATATGGGACTCAAATGAAAGGTATTTAAGAGTATAATACGAAGCTGCTACCCAAATGTGGGACTAACAGTTTGGGGGACCATTCCAACCCCCGAAACATCCCTAAATGTGACATATTTACCAACCATGGCAATATGGGACTCAACTGAAAGGTATTTAAGAGTAGAATATGAATCTGATATCAAAATGTTCGATCACGTTTTGGGGGGGCCGCCCCTCCCTAAAAACACCCCCCCCCAAAGGGGAGAAATTTACGACCATAGCAATATGGGATTCAAATGAAAGGTCTTTGGATGGAAAACACGAATATGATATCCAAATGTGAAACAAAGTGTTTTGGGAGCTGCCCCTCCCCAATAAATGCGAATTTTTTTTCAGGGCCAAGTATCCTTTGATGTCCATGCTTTTATCAAAGTGAGACGCGACATATTCATCCAATTTTTAGACCAGTACCGGGTGGAATGGCCCTTTGGGTAGTGTATAAACTAAATGCTAAGAAATAGGTGGACATATCATGGGTCCATGGACATATCATGGGTCCTGGAGATGTCATATGGTAGGAGTCCGTTGTGCAGAATGGTCAAAAAGAATTTGGAGTTGACATACGAAAGATAGGAGACCACCGTAGCGCAGAGGCTAGCATGTCCGCCTATGACGCTGAACGCTTGGGTTCGATTCTTGGCGAAACCATCACAAAAAAATTTTCAGCGGTGGTTTTCCCCTCCCAATGCTGGCAACATTTGTGAGGTACTATGCCATGTAAAACTTCACTCCAAAGAGGTGTCGCACTGCGGCGCGCCGTTTGGACTCGGCTATAAAAAGGAGCTTAAACTTGAATCGGACTGCACTCATAGATATGTGGGAAGTTTTCCCCTGTTCCTTAATGGAATGTTCATGGGCAAAATTTACAAAAACAAGTAAAAAGGCGTTAAGTTCGGCCGGGCCGAACTTTGGATACCCACCACCTCGGGAATATATGTGAACCACCTTTCATCAAAATTCGGTGAAAATTTTATACCTTATGTCCCATATGAGTTATATCCAAATATGTTCCGATTTGGACCAAATACTAATAAGTACATTAGCTATATCTAAAAATAAACCGATCTGAACTATATACGACACGGATGTCGAAAAGCCTAACATAAGTCACTGTGCCAAATTTCAGTGAAATCGGATTATAAATGCGCCTTTTATGGGGCTAAGACATTAAATCGAGATATCAGTCTACATGGCAGCTATATCCAAATCGGGACCGATTTGGATCAAGTTGCATAAAAATGTCGAAGAGCCTAACACAAAGCACTGTCCCAAATTTCAGCGAAATCGGACTATTAATGGGCCCAAAACCTTAAGTCGAGAGATCGGTCTATATGGCAGCTATATTCAAATCTGGACCGATCTGGGCAAAATTAAGGAAGGACGTCGAAGAGCCTAACCAAACTCACTGTCTCAAATTTCAGCGACATCGGACAATAAATGCGTATTTTATGGCCCCAAAACCTAAAACCTAGATATCGGTCTATATGGCAGCTATATCTAAATCTGGACCGATCTGTGCGATATTGCAGAAGTATGTCAAGGGGCTTAACTTAACTCACTGTCCCAAATTTCGGCGACATCGGACAATAAATGAGCATTTTATGGGCCCACAACCATAAATCAAGAAATCGGTCTATATGACAGCTATATCCAAATCTGAACCGATCTGGACCAAATTGAAGAAAGATGTCGATAAAAAATGTGGCTTTTATGGGCCTTAGACCCTAAATCGGAGGATCGGTCTATATGACAGCTATATCCAAATCTGAACCGATCTAAGCCAAAATGACGAAGGATGTCGAAGGGCCTACCAAAACTTACTGCCCCAAATTTCAGCAAAATCGGATAATAAATGTGGCTTTTATGGGCCTAAGACCCTAAATCGGCGGATCGGTCTATATGGGGGCTATATCAAGATATAGTCCGATATAGCCCTTCTTCGAATTTAACCTGCTTATGGACAAAAAAAGAATCTGTGCAAAATTTCAGCGCAATATCTCTTTTTTTAAAGACTGTAGCGTGATTTCAACAGATAGACGGACGGACATGTCTAGATCGTCTTAGATTTTTACGCTGATCAAGAATATATATATTTTATAGGGTCGGAAATGGATATTTCGATGTGTTGCAAACGGAATGACAAAATGAATATACCCCCCTCCTTCCGTGGTGGGTATAAAAATTGCATTCGGATATGAAAGGTGTAAACCTCCTAGTCTAAACTTAGACTTGCGTGTTTATGAGACTAAGTTTCCCAGCTTTGAGGCAACTCGTTTCTTCAACAGATCAAATACTTGGGTGTAATATTAGATAGAAAACTGGTATAGTTGTTGATGTGGTTTCATGTGGTGGTGGCAATCCTCGTTACACAATTTATAAGCCAAAGTACTTATCGTTGTTGATCGCTTGGAGGTCCAACAAGAAGAGAGAACTTTTAGATAAAACAAAAGTTAAAAAGTCTTAAAATCTAATAGCAAATGTATATATCGTACATATTTACTTATTATATGGTCATGAAATAAACCAACTTATGTGGCGAATGCATGCATGTCCAATCAAACTTAGTTCCAGCATGTTTGATGTTGGCAGTCTATTTATTGGATTGCCAAGCTATTGTTTGATCGTTGCACATGCAGACCTTAGCAATGCAAAGCAAAAATACTAATGTGTGTGTGTGATTATGCATTGATCTGCGTGCTGCTATTCTGTAATCCCGAAAATGTGGTTGTTGTAACGTTCTATACCAAACTAGGCCTGTGTTTAGCCTCTGCAGTAGGGGGTGGCGACGCACAAGCTGCTGGAGTATAAGTATGCACATAAGAGGCAAGGGGGTTAATGTGAACGCCCACGCAGATCAGTATGCATATTGCATAGCTAATTTTAAATAAATAGAAATACGTTATAGTTTAGAGAAGTTAGAGATAAGCTAATAATGATGTTATTTATGATAATAATGACCAGCTTGGCCTTGGAAGATTTAACATAATTAGAAAAGTAATTGCGGTTATGTTGTTCGATGAGTTGATGACAAGCTGTTGGAGTAATTTTGATGAGAATAGATGATGATGACCGCTGGGAAAAATGTTAATAAGTTGATGCATGTGAGCTATTTGGATGTGGTTTGAAAAAGATATATTTTTATACCCTCCACCATAGGATGGGGGTATACTAATTTCGTCATTCTGTTTGTAACTCCTAGAAATATGCGTTTAAGACCCCATAAAGTATATATATTCTTGATCGTCGTGACATTTTGAGTCGAACTAGCCATGTCCGTCCGTCTGTCTGTCGAAAGCACGCTAACTTTTGAAGGAGTAAAGCTAGCGGCTTGAAATTTTACACAAACTCTTCCTATTAGTGAAAGTCGGTTGGGATTGTAAATGGGTCAAATTGGTCCATGTTTTGATTTAGCTGCCATATAAACCGATCTTGGTTCTTGACTTCTTGAGCCTCTGGAGGGCGCAATTCTCGTCAGATTTGACTGAAATTTTGCACGTGGTATTTTGATATCACTTCCAACATTTGCGCGAGGAATGGTTCAAATCGGTTCATAATCAGGTATAGGTGCCATATAAACCGATCTTGGGTCTTGACTTCTTGAGCTTTTAGAAGGCGCACTTCTTATCGGATTTGGCTGTAATTTTGCACGTGGTATTTTGGTATCACTTCTAACATTCGTGCGAAGTATGGTTCAAATCGGTTCATAATCTGGTATAGGTGCCATATAAACCGATCTTGGGTCTTGACTTCTTCAGCTTTTAGAAGGCGCACTTCTATCCAATTTGGCTGCAATTTTGAACGTGGTGTTTTGGCATCACTTCCAACATTTGCGCGAGGTATGGTTCAAATCGGTTCGTAATCTGGTATAGGTGCCATATAAACCGATCTTGGGTCTTGACTTCTTGAGCTTTTAGAAGGCGCAATTCTTATCCGATTTGGCTGTAATTTTGCACGTGGTATTTTGGTATCACTTCTAACATTCGTGCGAGGTATGGTTCAAATCGGTTCGTAATCTGGTATAGGTGCCATATAAACCGATCTTGGGTCTTGACTTCTTGAGCTTTTAGAAGGCGCAATTCTTATCCGATTTGGGTGTAATTTTGCACGTGGTATTTTGGTATCACTTCTAACATTCGCGCGAAGTATGGTTCAAATCGGTTCATAATCTGGTATAGGTGCCATATAAACCGATCTTGGGTCTTGACTTCTTGAGCTTTTAGAAGGCGCACTTCTATCCAATTTGGCTGCAATTTTGAACGTGGTGTTTTGGCATCACTTCCAACATTTGCGCGAGGTATGGTTCAAATCGGTTCATGATATGGTATAGGTGCCATATAAACCGATCTTGGGTCTTGACTTTTTGAGCTTTTAGAAGGCGCACTTCTTATCCGATTTGGCTAAAATTTTGCATGAGGTGTTTTGATATGACTTCCAAAAACAGTGATAAGTATGGCGCAAATCGGTCCATAACCTGATATAGCTGCCATATAAACTGATCTGGGATCTTGAATTTTTGAGCCTCTAGAGAGCGCAATTTTCATTCGATTTGGCACAAATTTTGTACAACGGCTTCTCCCATGGCCTTCAACATACGTGTGCAATATGGTTTGAATCGATCTATAGTTTGATACAGCTCCCATATAAAACGATCTCCCGATTTTGCTTCTTGAGCCCCAAATCGGGCTATAACTTGACATGGCTCCTCCTCCGTCCTTATTCATTATTTTTTGTTTGCCTAAAAAGAGATACTGCGTAAAGAACTCGACAGATGCGAACCTTGGTGGAGGGTATATAAGATTCGGCCCGGCCGAATCTTTTTATCAAAAAGCAGCAGAGGCAATGTGTAATCCACACTGCCTGCAACATCGAATATTGTATCAAGAACAACACATTGTCCGTAGCCGCCACATGACCAATGAGAAAGCTCCCTTAGCCTCACAGCAGTGGTCGCAGCAATTTGTCTGGCCACAATGTCCAGAGGCATAAGATGTAGCATTAAATGCAGTGCATCAGATGGTGTCGTCCTCAGTGCGGCTTTGATGCCCCAACCTTTGGATCCGGTTAAGTATTCAGCAGTAGATGGAGTTTTGAAGCGCCGTCCACCAGACCACAACACCATATAGCATTATAGTTCGGACAACTGCAGTATATACGGAATGCATGACAAGCGGTCTAAAGCACCAACTTTTGCCAATGTCTCTCTTGCAGGTATATAGGGCAAGAATGGCCTCTCTTGCCCTTTCCATAATGTTGGATTTGAAGTTTAATTTCCTGTCCAGCAAAACACCCAGGTATTTTGCGCTTTCTGTAAATGGAACATTCTCTCCACCCTAGGAGAGGAAGTTCCTTTTTAGGCAACTTGTATCACCTGTTGAAAATAACTACTTCTGTCTTGCAGGGGTTTATACCTAGAACACTTTCGATAGCCCACATAGCTGTTGCACCTAGAGCTCCCTGAAGTATATCTCTTGGAGTGCTGGGAAACTTTCCCCTAACCGCCGCAATTGTCACCTCAACAGCATACACGACCACTTTTACAACGTTTTCTTCCAGAGACAATAATACTTTGTTAATGACTATATTCCAAAGTAGAGGAGACAGTACACCTCCTTGAGGAGTTCCTCTGCCGAGCCATCTTTTTAGATCCCCAGAGTTAACATATTTACGGTTTTTTAATGAAGAAAAACTGGCTCCGGCATATTTTAAATATTTTTTTTTCAAATTCTGTTTTATGCACGTTTCTAGTGCTGCTATGTTTTGAAGTCTTCACTTCCTTATCGATTTTTAGGTGGAGATGATTTTGTGGGGATTTTTGCTTTGAAACCCACTCCTTCGCTTTCTACATCCGTCTCCCGCCAACCCCCTGACATGCAACACTCTTGGCGTACTTTTGGTGATGAGTGTGCGAGGTTTCATTTTAATGATCCTCGTTGTGTGCTATCGTGTCATTGCACAATGCCGCAATTAAATGTACGCTTTTTTTTTTGGGCCCAAACATTTTGTCCGCCCTTTTTTTTGTTGCTGTTATTTTTGCTGATGCTCTATGCCTGGGAATTCAATGTGCGAGAGTGGAGTGAGTGTGCGTGCGTGTGTGCAAATAGTAGAAAAATATTCAAGCTCATCTAAAAAAAAAATAACTACTCTGAACAATGTAGCACAATCTTTGGTGGTATGGAGGCATCATTGCCCACCGCCCCCTCAACCATCATCGTTCTCATCAAGAGCAGTGGGACCAGCAGCAGCAGCAAGACCTCCGCCCATTGCCCCGATACAATGCTCAAATCTATGTGTGTGAGTGTGCAAATTAGTGAGTTTTTGAAAGCAGCGAACCCAGAAGCATCATCGTCATATTTTCCCAACAACATTCCCATAGACTTGTAAGCTTTTTGTGTAATGAAATGAGTTTTGTTCCAATTTTTTCACTGCTCGGCATTTTTTTTTGTTTTGCTCTACATTGCCCCTCATTTCATTTCTTATCATCAGCTAGCTGTTACAGTGGGCATTGGTTTCTATTGGCATGAGTAGGTAGGTGTATGTGTGTTGGTGTGTTTACTATGATGATTGCTGTAGCAGTCTTCATGCATCCCTCCCTCCCTCCTGTGCACAATCCCAGGAGGCTGTAATGTAACTCATGGCTAAGGCTGATGATGACGTTAATGCTGCAAAATGAACAGTAACATCCTTTTGCATCAATTGTTAATGTTGCCATACTTGGATAATGGTTTTGCCCTACGAGAGCCTATGGATGTTGGGGATTTTTTTTTGGATTGAGAGTAGAATGGAATTTACGATGATTGCTATCGACTGCGAAAATTATTTTAATGGAGTTCTATATTTTTTAACCGGTAGATGTTTTTTTGGGGCTACTTTAATTTCTGGCGGACAACAAACAGAGGGTGTAGATAGCTGCATATGGAGAGCATGAAGGAAATCTTTCTCAGCTACAATTGAGAGTTGTTTTATGAGCACTGGTTTGATTGTTTTTGTAATGCTTTCATATAAATCTTGCATTGCTCTCTAATCTTTAACATTGCACTGCGGTTCAAAACGCAAAAAAGTGTAAGTAAATCGACTGCTTTGCGTCTGCGTCTGTCTATCCGTCTGACTGTCCGTCTGTCTGTCCGTCTGTCTGTCCGTCTGTCCGTCTGTCTGTCGTCTGCCTGTCAGTCCGTCAGTCCGTCTATCCGTCTGTCCGTCTGTCTGTCCGTCTGTCTGTCCGTCTGTCTGTGCGTCTGTCTGTCTGTCCGTCTGTCTGTCTGTCTGTCTGTCCGTCTGTCTGTCCGTCTGTCTGTCCGTCTGTCTAACCGTCTGTCTGTCCGTCTGTCTGTCCGTCTGTCTGTCCGTCTGTCTGTCCGTCTGTCTATCCGTCTGTCTATCCGTCTGTCCGTCCGTATGTATGTCCGTCCATCTGTATGTCTGTCCGTCTGTCTGTCCGTCTGTCTGTCCGTCTGTCTGTCCGTCTGTCTGTCCGTCTGTCTGTCCGTCTGTCTGTCCGTCTGTCTGTCCGTCTGTCTGTCCGTCTGTCTGTCCGTCTGTCTGTCCGTCTGTCTGTCCGTCTGTCTGTCCGTCTGTCTGTCCGTCTGTCTGTCCGTCTGTCTGTCCGTCTGTCTGTCCGTCTGTCTGTCCGTCTGTCTGTCCGTCTGTCTGTCCGTCTGTCTGTCCGTCTGTTTGTCCGTCTGTCTGTCCGTCTGTCTGTTCGTCTGTCTGTCCGTCTGTCTGTCTGTCTATCCGTCTGTCTGTCCGTTTGTCTGTCCCTCTGTCCATGTTAATTTGTGTACAAACTACAGGTCGCAATTTTCATCCGTCTTCAAATTTGATATGGACATGTTTTTCGGCCTAGAGACGAAGCCTATTGAAATTGGAAAAAAATCGGTTCAGATTTGGATATAGCTCCCATATATATGTTCGTCCGATTTGCTGTAATAATGCAATAAAAAGGTCATTTGTTAACCGATTCTCTTGAAATTTGGCAGGAAGGATTTTCTTATGACTCCCGACAATACAGTTAAAATTCATAAAAATCGGTTCAGATTTTATAACTCCCAAATATATGTTCGTCCGATTTGCAGTAATAATGCGATAAAATGGTCATTTGTTAACCGATTCTCTGGAAGTTTGGCAGGAAAGATTTTCTTTTGACTCCCATACATTACAAAAGAATTTCATAGAAATCGCTTCAGATTTGGATATAGCTCCCACATATATGTTCGTCCGATTTGCAGTAATAATGCAATAATATGGTCATTTGTTAACCGATTCTCGCGAAATTTGGCAGAAGGGATTTTCTCTTGACTCTCGACATTACAGGTAAATTTCATAGAAATCGGTTCAGATTTGGATATAGCTCCCATATATATGTTCGTCCGATTTGCAGTAATAATGTATTAAAATGGTCATCTGTTAACCGATTCTCTTGAAATTTGGCAGGAAGGATTTTCTTATGACTCCAGACATTACAGTTAAAATTCATAAAAATCGGTTCAGCTTTGGATATAGCTCCCATACATATGTTCGTCCGTTTTGCAGTAATTATGCAATAAAATGGCCATTTGTTAACCGATTCTCTTGAAATTTGGCAGGAAGGATTTTCTTATGACTCCCGACAATACAGTTAAAATTCATAAAAATCGGTTCAGATTTTATAACTCCCAAATATATGTTCGTCCGATTTGCAGTAATAATGCGATAAAATGGTCATTTGTTAACCGATTCTCTGGAAGTTTGGCAGGAAAGATTTTCTTTTGACTCCCATACATTACAAAAGAATTTCATAGAAATCGCTTCAGATTTGGATATAGCTCCCACATATATGTTCGTCCGATTTGCAGTAATAATGCAATAATATGGTCATTTGTTAACCGATTCTCGCGAAATTTGGCAGAAGGGATTTTCTCTTGACTCTCGACATTACAGATAAATTTCATAGAAATCGGTTCAGATTTGGATATAGCTCCCATATATATGTTCGTCCGATTTGCAGTAATAATGCATTAAAATGGTCATCTGTTAACCGATTCTCTTGAAATTTGGCAGAAAGGATTTTCTTATGACTCCAGACATTACAGTTAAAATTCATAAAAATCGGTTCAGCTTTGGATATAGCTCCCATACATATGTTCGTCCGTTTTGCAGTAATTATGCAATAAAATGGTCATTTGTTAACCGATTCTCTTGAAATTTGGCAGGAAGAATTTTCTTATGACTCGCGACATTTCAGGTAAATTTCATAAAAATCGGTTCAGATTTGGATATAGCTCCCATATATATGTTCCTCCGATTTGCAGTAATCATGCGATAATATGATCATTTGTTAACCGATTATTTCGAAATTTGGCAGGAAGGATTTCATTATGAATCCCGATATTACAGGTATATTTTATAAAAATCGGTTCCGATTTGGATATAGCTCCGATATATATGTTCGTCCGATTTGCAGTAAGACTGCAATAAAATGGTCATTTGTTGACTGATTCTCTCGAAATTTGGCAGGAATGATTTTTTTATTACTTACCCGACATTATAAGTAAATTTCATAGAAATCGGTTTAGATTTAGATATAGCTCCCATATATATGTTCGTCCGATTTGAAGTAATAATGCCATAAAATGGTCATTTGTTAACCGATTTGCTTGAAAGTTGGCAGGAAGGATTTTCTTATAACACCCGATATTACAGGTAAATTTCATAAGAATCGGTTCAGATTTGGATATAGCTCCCATATATATGTTCCTCCGATTTTCAGTAATAATGCAATAAAATGGTCATTTGTTAACCAATTCTCTTGAAATTTGTTGGGAATGATTTTCTCTTGACTCTTGACATTACTGGTGAGTTTCGTAATAATTGATTCAAATTAAGATATAGCTGTCATATATGTATTTCGCCCGATTTTCACTTCTAGAGCCATTGCAATCGAATTTTTTTAGCAATCTTGCCAAAATTTTGCACAACGCTTTTCTCGACGAGTACCACATTATCTGAGAAGTTTGCTCGAAATCGGTTTAGAATTAGATATAGCTCCCTTATATATGTTTGTCAAATTTTGGGTAATTTACAATAATGATGTCATTTGTGTAGCGTGGTTATTATTGTTTGAACATATTTGCTCGAAATGTGATACGGATTGTTTCACAACCCATCTGAAAACATCCGGCGAGGTGCATCAAAATTGTTTCAGAATTAGACATAGCTCCCGCTTTGTACCTTTAGGGTGGATGTAGGGTATTATAAAGTCGGCACCACCCGACTCTTGCCTTTCCTTACTGGTTTTGTGATGACTTCCATTATGACTTTGACTATTATCCGCGAGGTCCAATTTAGCTGAAATTTTGTACAATTTTGTACTTGGGGCTCCAACATCCAAACAATGTATGGCCTGAATCGGTCCTTAACCCGATGTAGTTCCCATAGCATAGCAATTCTTATCCATTATCCTTGGTTCCCCTTTAAAGAGATGCCATTCTAAGAGCTTGGCCAAAGCTTTCCATGGTGGAGTGTATATAATATTCGATCCAGATGAACTTAGCACGCTTTAACTGGTTATCCTTTCATCTCGTTGAAACCTTTAACAAATGTGGTAACTCTTTGCCATTGCATCTCTTGATAATGATTGCAAGCATATTGCATACTTTTCGGCTTTTTAAAAGTGTTTATTACTCTCGCTTGGAGCGTTACAATTCACCAAACACTCCAAAAGGGGCTACAATATCCCAAACCTCTAAAATCGTTCAACATTCACAACATCAGACGCTAACAGCACCTATCTACCTCATCACTAACAACAGCAGTAGTCGTTGCCGAATGAGCATGGCCATGCCCAGTTGTTCGGTTTGTTGGTTAGTTGAATGGGTGGTTGTTGTTGTTGTTGTAAAAGTAATTTTGTATTTGTTCTGTTGGAGCATGTTACGAACTCTCTGGTTTATCTCCCCCAAAGAAACACCCAACACCAACTAAATGCACACAAGAGTGGTGTGTGTGTGTGTGCGTGTCGAAGGGAGCTATGTGCGTTTGTGTGTGAGTGGACAAAATTTAAATTACATTTTCTTTCTTTCTCCTACACCGTTGCAAATGGGCCCTACCGCTGCTACACACATACTTTTAAAATTGTCAGCGTACAGTTATACAGATATGCTCTTCGCATAGTCTGTGGCCCGTTTTGTAGGTACTTTACACAGCTCGGCATTATTTCACACCAAATAAACAAAAGCAAAAATCGGGGGAAAAACAAATGGGTAAACTATAAGGTCAGAGAAAGTCGAAAAGTAAATGCCTTACATGGAATAAGAAAGTAAAAGAAGGCTCTCAAAGGATGTGGGAGATTGTATTCTGTAATTTTGTTAACCACAGCCCGTCCGTCTGTCTGTCGAAAGCACGCTAACTTTCAAAGGAGTAAAGCTAGCCGCTTGAAAATTTGCACAAAATCTTTTTTTATTAGTGTAGGTCGGTTGGTATTACAATAATGGACCAAATCGGTCCATGTTTTTATATAGCTGCCATATAAACCGATCTTGACTCCTTGAGCCTCTAGCGGGCGCAATTCTCACCCGACTGAAATTTTGCACGTGGTGTTTTGTATCACTTTCAACAATTGTGCTAAGTATGATTCAAATCGGTTCATAATCTGATATAGCTGTCATATAAACTGATCTTGGATCTTGACTTTTTGAGCCGCTAGAGGGCGCAATTCTCATCCGATTTGGCTGAAATTTTGCATGAGGTGTTTTATAATGATTTCCAATAACTGTGTAAGTATGGCGTACATAGGTATAGGACTTGATATAGCTGCCATATAAACCGATCTGGGATCTTGACTTCTTGAGCCTCTAGAGGGCGCAATTCTAGTCCGGTTTAACTGAAGTTTTGCACGTAGTGTTTTGGTATCGCTTGCAACAATTCTGCTAAGTATGATTCAAATCGGTTCATGATCTAATATAGCTGTCATATAAACCGATCTGGGATCTTGACTTCTTGAGCCGCTAGCGGGCGCAATTCTCATCCGATTTGGCTGAAATTTTGTATGAGGTGTTTTATTATGACTTCCAATAACTGTGTATGTATGGCATAAATCGGTATAGAACTTGATATAGCTGTCATATAAATCGATCTGGGATCTTGACTTCTTGAGTCTCTAGAGGGCGCAATTCTCATCCGATTTGGCTGAAAATTTGAAATTTCAACATACGCTTGCAATGCCCTTCAACATACGTTTGCAATTTGCATTGCACAGATTCTTTTTTTTTTGTCCATAAGCAGGTTAAGTTCGAAGATGGGCTATATCGGACTATATCTTGATGTAGCCCCCATAGACACCTATTTGCCGATTTAGGGTCTTAGGCCCATTAAAGCCACATTTATTACGAGATTTTGCTGAAATTTGGTATAGTGAGTTGTGTTAGGCCACTAGATATCCATCTTCAATTTGGCCCCAATCGGTCAACATTTGGATATAGCTGCCATATAGACCAATCTCTCGATTTAAGGTCTTGGGCCCATAAAAGCCGCAATTATTGCCCGATTTTGCCAAAATTTGGAGCAGTGAGGTGTTTTAGGTCCTTCGATATCCCTCTTCAATTTGGCCCAGATCGGTTCAGATTTGGATATAGCTGTCATATAGACCAATCTCTCGATTTAAGGTTTTGGACCAATAAAAGGCGCATTTATTGTCCGATTTTACCAAAATTAAAATTGGTAAAATCAATGGATAAAATCAAACTTAGAGTTGTGTTGGGCCCCTCAATATTCTTGATTGATTTGGCCCTGATCGGTTCAGATTTGAATATACTGTCATATAGATCAATTTCTTGATTTAAAGTCTTGGCCCCAAAAAAAGGTGCATTTATAACTCGATTTTGCTGAAATTTGACACAGTGCCAAATTTGGTCCAAACCGGACCATATTTCGATATAGCTGCTATGCGGCATGAGGTATGCATTTTTCACCGGATTATGACGAAAAGTGGTTTACATATATCCGAGGTGGTGGGTAAACAAAGTTCGGCCCCGCCGAACTTAACGCCTTTTTACTTGTTATACCCTACACCACTACTGTGGTACAGGGTATTATAACTTAGTGAATTAGTTTGTAACACCCAAAAGGAAGAGAGATAGACCCATTGATAAGTATACCGATCGACTCAGAATCACTTTCTGATTTGATTTAGCAAAGTCTGTCTGTCTGTCTGTCCGCCTGTCTTTCTGTCCGTCTGTCCATATTAATTTGTGTACAAACTACAGTTAGCATTTTTCATCCGATCGTCTTCAAATTTTGTACGGGCATGTTTTTCGGCCTAGAGACAAAGTCTATTGAAATTGGAAAAAATCGGTTTAGATTTGGATATAGCTCCCATATATATGTTCGCCCGATTTGCAGTAATACTGCAATAAAATGGTAATTTGTTAACCAATTCTCTCGAAATTTGGTATGGGCATGTTTTTCAGCCTAAAGACGAAGCCTATTGAAATTGGAAAAAATCGGTTCAGATTTGGATATAGCTCCCATATATATGTTCGTCCGATTTTCAGTAATAATGCAATAATACGGTCATTTGTAAGCTGATTTGCTCGAAATTGGGCAGGAACGATTTTCTTATGACTCCCGATATCACCGGTTAATTTAATAAAAATCGGTTTAGATTTAGATATAGCTCCCATATATATGTTCGCCCGATTTGCAGCAATACTGCAATAAAATGGTCATTTGTAAACCGACTTTCTCAAAATTTGGCAAAAACGATTTTCTTATGACTCCCGACATCACAGGTGAATTTCATAAAAATCGGTTCAGATTTGGATATAGCTCCCATATATGTGTGCGTCCGATTTGCAGTAATAACTTAATAAAATGGTCATTCGTTACCCGATTCTCTCGAAATTTTGCAGAAAGGATTTTCTCTTGACTCTCGACATTACAGGTTGATTTCATGGAAATCGGTTCAGTATTAGTTATAGCTCCCATTTATATGCTCGTCAGATTTTGGGTAATTTGCAATAACATTGTCATTTGTCAACCGTAGTTATTACAGTTTGAACATATTTTTGCTCGCCGAGGTCCATCAAAAGTGGTTCAGAATTCGATATAGCTCCCACATTGTACTTGTAGGGTATTATACAGTCGGCACCGCCCGACTTTTGCCCTTCCTTGCTGGTTTTTTGGATATTTTGGCCTATAACAGCCAAACCATTGAGATTTTTGACAAAATACTCAGACAAAAATTTTTACCAAAAACGCTTTCTTTTCCCAATCTGCGTCATACTTTAAAGTGTAGGTCAATAATGCCCTATCGTAACGTGATTACAAACAAATCCACAAAATTAGAACACCTTTTACCAGAGTAGTGGCTTCAAAAACAACTCCAAACAAACAGAAAAACCTGAACATTGAACGCAACATAAATGAAAGTTTCATTTACCAGTAGTGGCAGCATTACCATCTGTCTCCGCAGACCGAGACAACGAGCCTCAATGGTAGGTCCCCCTAGTTATGGCAATCATTTTGTCCTTGGACTCAGTGCGAATCACTTGGTTAAATTGTGCCCTTCATGCCACCAATGGCTTCCTGCTGCCAGTCCAGCAGTTTTCCACAATTTTCACAAATAATTTGGTTTTACACAGAGTCATCGCGGCAGCCGTTTAAATATCATCATTATCGTTATTTGCATTTTGGGTCCATTTTAACAAACGGCTGCCCACGCATTATAATTTCACATTCACATTGAGATTCGCATTCTGTTGCTGGTGGTGTTGCTGTTTGCTCTGACTGCATAGCTTATGTGGAAAGTGTACGATGGCAGGTCATTGTCACTCATTCAGCATCATCAGCGAATATCATTGCCCTTCATCACACATTTTTGAGTTGTTTTTTTTTCGGTGATAATTTTAATAATTCTTTGCATTTTCCTTCATTTCCTTATGCCAAATTAAATAAGCCATTCTCTTTTCGTTTTAAATTGACTTCAACAAAATGGTGACAATTACATTTCATTCCAGGATTTTGTTTTTTTTTTAATATGCTTAACTGCTGGTTGGCAATGTCTGCTTGCAGGAAATTGGAAGTGTGGAGCTGGAAATATATGAAAAGCATATTAAAAATAAAGACTGCAAGGGTATTCAGAACGGGAACAAATGATTTTAAATTTAAATGAGTTATACGAGAAGTAATTCAGATAAGAAGAATATTTCTTACAATACCTTGTAGACCTTAAAAGTGTTTATACTTAAGCTAAGTATTCTCGGGAACTGAACAATCGAACAAGTAAAAAGATGTTAAGTTCGGCCGAGCCGCGCCTTTTATGGCCCCAAAACCTTTGATCGGGAGATAGGTCTATATGGCAGCTATACCCAAATCAAGACCGATCTGAGCCAAATTGAAGAAGAATGTCGAAGGGCATAACACAACTCACTGTCCCAAATTTCGTCGCCATCGGACAATAAATGCGCTTTTTATGGGCAAAAAACCTTAAATCGGGAGATCGGTCTATATGACAGCTATACCCAAATCTGGACCGATCTAAGCCAAATTGAAGAAGAATGTCGAAAGGCCTAACGCAACTCACTGTCCTAAATTTCAGCAAAATCGGATAATAAATGTGGCTTTTATGGGCCTAAGACCAATCGGCGAATCGGTCTATTTGGCAGCTTTATCCAAATCTGAACCGATCTGAGCCAAATTTAAGAAAGATATTGAAGAGTCTAACACAACGCACTGTCCCAAATTTCGGCGCCATCGGACAATAAATGCGCTTTTTATGACCCCAAAAACCTTAAACTGAGAGATCGGTCTAAATGGCAGCTATATCTAAATCTGGACCGATCTGGGCTAATTCGAAGAAGGATGTCGAAGGGCCTAACACAACTCCATGTCCCTAATTTCAGCAAAATAGAATAATAAATGTGGCTTTTATGGGCGCATGACCTTAAATCGAGAGATCGGTCTATATGACAGATATATCCAAATCTAGACCAGTCTGAGACTTATTGCAGAAGTATGTCGGATGGTCTAACTTAACCCACTGTCCCAAATTTCGGCGACATCGGATAATAAATGCGCCTTTTATGGGTCCAAAACCTTAAATCGAGAGATCGGTCTATATGGCAGCTATATCCAAATCTGGACCGATCTGGGCCAAATTGAAGAAATATATCGAAGGGTCTAATACAACTCACTGACCAAAATTTCAGCAAAATCGGATAATAAAAGTGGCTTTTATGGGTAAAAACCTTAAATCGAGAGATCGGTCTATATGGCAGCTATACCCAAATCTGAACCGATCTGGGCTAAATCAAAGAAGGATGTCGAAGGGCCTAACACAACTCCATGTCCCTAATTTCAGCAAAATAGAATAATAAATATGGCTTTTATGGGCCTAAAACCCTAAATCGGCGGATCAATCTATATGGCAGCTATATCGAAATTTGAATTGATCTGAGCCAAATTGAAAGAGGATGTCGAAGGGCCTAGTACAACTCGCAGTCCGAAATTTCAGTAAAATCCGATAATAAATGTGGCTTTTATGGGCCTAAAACCTTAAATCGAGATATCGGTCTATATGGCAGCTATATGCCAATCTGGACCGATCTGGACCAAATTGAAGAAGGATATCAAGGGACTTAATTTAACTTACTACTCCAAATTTCGGCGAAATCCGTAAATAAATTAGGCTTTTATGGGCCTAAGACCCTAAATCGGCGAATCGGTCTATATGGCAGCGATATCCAAATCTGGACCGATCTGGGCCCAATTGAAGAAATATATCGAAGGGTCTATTACAACTCACTGACCAAAATTTCAGCAAAATCGGATAATAAATGTTGCTTTTATGGGTCTAAGATCCTAATTCGGCGGATCGGTCTATATGGCAGCTATTTCCAAATCTGAACCGATCTTGGCCAAATTGAAAAAGAATATCGAAGGGCCTAACACAACGCACTGTCCCAAATTTCGGCAAAATCCGTAAATAAATGAGGCTTTTACGGGCCTAAGACCCTAAATGGGCGGATCGGTCTATATGACAGCTATAGCCAAATCTAGACCGATCTGGGCCAAATTGACGAAAGATATCGAAAGGCCTAATACAACTCACTGTCCCAAATTTCAGCAAAATCGGAAAATAAATGTGGCTTTTATGGGCCTAAGACCCTAAATCGGCGAATCGGTCTATAAGGGGGCTATACCAAGATATAGTCCGATATAGCCCATTGATCGCATTTGTCGAGTTCTTTCCCGGTATCGCTTTTTAAACAAACAAAGGATAAAAGAAAATAATTGCTATGCAATTTGAATTGAGTGTGGGGGACTACAGTAGAAGTTTATGTGAAAAATTTCAGCCAAATGGAATAAAAATTGGTCCTTTTAGGGGGTCAAGAAGTAAAATAGGGAGATTGATGTATAGGGGAACTCTATCAGGCTGAAGACCTATTCAGACCATATTTGACACTTATGTTGAAGGTCATGGGAGAAACCGTTGAACAAAATTTCAACCAAATCGGATAATAATTACGCCCTCTTGAGGCCCAAGAAGTCAAGATCCCAGATCGGTTTATGTGACAGCTATATCAGGTTATGGACCGATTTGAAGCATATTTGACAAAGTTGTTGAATGTCGTAACAAAACACCTCATGCAAAATATCAGTCAAATCGGATAGGAATTGCGCCTTCTAGTGGGTCAAGAAGTCAAGACCCCAGATCGGTTTATATGTCAGCTATGTCAGGTTATGGACCGATTTGAACCATAATTGGCACTTCGTGTTTTGTTGTGACTTCAAAAAACTATGCTAAGTATGGTTCAAATCGGTCTATAACGTAATATAGCTGCCATATAAGCCGATCTTGGATCTTGACTTCTTGAGCCACTAGAGGGCGCAATTTCCATCCGATTTTGCTGAAATTTTGCATGAAGTGTTTTGTTATGACTTCCAATAACTGTGCTAAGAATAGTTCAAATCGGTCCATTACCTGAAATAGCTGCCATATACACCGATCTGGGGTCTTGACTTCTTGAGCCACAAGAGGGCGCAATTATTATCAGCTTTGGACGAAATTTTGCACGACGTTTTTTGTTATGACTTTCAACAACTGTGCTAAGAATAGTTCAAATCGGTCCATTACCTGATATAGCTGCCATATACACCGATCAGGGGTCTTGACTTCTTGAGCCACTAGAGGGCGCAATTATTATCCGATTCGGCCGAAATTTTGCACAACGTTTTTTGTTATGACTTCCAATAACTGTGCTAAGAATAGTTCAAATCGGTCCATTACCTGATATAGCTGCCATATACACCGATCTGGGGTCTTGACTTATTAAGCCTCTAGAGGGCGCAATTTGTATCCGATTGGACTGAAATTTTGCATGAAATGCTTTGTTATGACTTACAAAAACTGTGATATGTATGGTTCAAATCGGTACATAACCTCATATAGCTGCTATATAAATCGATCTGGGATCCTGATTTAGGCCTCTAGAGGGCGCAATTCTTATCCGATTGGGCTTCAATTTTGTTTAACGGCCCAGGTTTTGATATAGCTGTCATATGAACCGATCTTGGGTCTAGACTTCTTGAGCTTCTAGAGGGCGCAATTCTTATCCGATTTGGATGAAAACTTGCACATATCGTTGAGGAATGACTTCCAACAACTGTATAACTTAGTATGGCCTAAATCAGTCAGTAACCTGATATAGCTGCCATTTAAACCGATCTCCCAATTTGACGCTCTGAGCCACTGGAGGGTGTAATTTTTACTCGATTTGGCTGAAATTTTGGAGGTGGTACTTCTAATAGCCATAACAAGTACGGTCCTTATCAGTCAATAACATTATGTAGTTCATATATGTATTATAAAAGTCATTCAAAGAACTTGACAAATGCGATCCATTGCGGAGGGTACATAAGATTCGGCCCGGCCGAACTTAGCATGCTATTACTTGTAATATGTAAGAAGTTATATCACCCGATTTTCACTCCTAAAGCCACTGCAAGAGCATTTATTTACCCCAATTGTCTCGAAATTTTGTACAACGGCGACTACCAAAATATCTGTAAAGTTTTGTCGAAATCGGTTCAGATTTGGATATAGCTGCCATATATATATTATTCCGATTTTGAGAAATATTGTATTAAAGTGCTCATTTGTCAATCGATTCTCCCGAAATTTAGCAGGAAGGATTTTCTCTTCACTCCCTATTTTACTGGTGAATTTCATAGAAATCGGTCCAGATTTAGATATAGCTGTTATATATATATATATCGACCGATTTTCACTTCTAGAGCCACTGCAAGCGCATTTATTGACAAATCTTGCCAAATTTATGTACAACGCTTAACTCGACGACTACCATAATTTCTATAAAGTTTTGGTCGAAATCGGTTCAGATTTGGATATAGCTCCCATATATATGTTCGTCCGATTTGCAGTAATACTGCAATAAAATGATCATTTGTTAATCGATTCTCTCGAAATTTGGCAGGAAGGATTTTCTTATGGCTCTCGACATTACAGGTTAAATTCATAAAAATCGGTTCAGATTTGGATATAGCTCCCATATATATGTTGGTCCGATTTGCAGTAATACTGCAATAAAATGATCATTTGTTAACTGATTCTCTCGAAATTTGGCAGGAAGGATTTTCTTATGGCTCTCGACATTACTGGTAAAATTCATAAAAATCGGCTTAGATTTGGATATAGCTCCCATATATATGTTCGTCCGATTTGCAGTAATACTGCAATAAAATGATCATTTGCTAACCGATTCTCTTGAAATTTGGCAGGAAGGATTTTTTTATGGCTCTCGACATAACAGGTAAAATTCAAAAAAATCGGTTCAGATTTGGATATAGCTCCCATATATATGTTCGTCCGATTTGCAGTAATACTGCAATAAAATGATCATTTGTTAATCGATTCTCTCGAAATTTGGCAGGAAGGATTTTCTCTTGACTCCCGACTTTACTGGTGAATTTTATAGAAATCGGTTCAGATTTAGATATAGCTGCCATATATGTATATCACCCGATTTGCACTTCTTTCGCCACTGCAAGCGCATTTATTGACCAATCTTGCCAAAATTTTGTACAACGCTTTCCTCGACGACTATCACAATATCTGAGATGGTTGCTCGATATCGGTTCAGATTTAGATATAGCTCCCTTATATAGGGTCGTCCGATTTTGAGAAGTATTGCTATAAAGTGCTCATTTGTTAACCGATTCTTTAGAAATTTGGCAGGAATGCCTCGATGCCTACCACAATATCTATGAAGTTTGGTCAAAATCGGTTCAGATTTAGATGTAGCTCCCATATACATGTTCGTTAGATTATGGGCTAACAATAATGTTGCCATTTGTGTCAACAGTAGTTATTAAAGTTTGAACATATTTGCTGTGCTCGAAATTTGATATGGGTTGTTTAATAACCCATCTTAAAACAACCGCCTAGGTCCATCAAAATTGGTTCAGAATTGGGATATAGCTGCCACTTTTGTACTTTTGGGGCAGGTGTAGGGTATTTTACATTCGGCATCGACCGACTTTTTTCCTTTCCTTACAGGTTTTACTTTAAATTTTATATTATCGATACAAATTTATAAGCCCATCTTACGATGTTCATTCTCCTGGCGTAATCACTCTATTTTTCGGAAGAAAAGCACTGCAGCTTGAAATTTCACATCAATATTCTCATATCTTAAAAGTTTTAACTCAGTCATTCTACATTTCATACACATTAATATGCAGCCAAACTTCAACACTGTGTTCTATGTCCCAACAATTTCAACAGTTCGATGCAGTCCCCATGGCCACATGGTCACATTATATCATATCTTCTCGTGTATGCAAAGTGTAGTAGTTGTTGTTGTTGTTGTTAAGGATTATTTATACAAATCAAATCGATTTGAATCGTTTGAATTGAATCATTTATTCATGCAGTCATAGACCATTCGTTCGTCAGTTTTGTGGAAAATTTATTTCCAATTTGCATGAGCCGGAAAACGGAATCTTTCAAACATTCACACATGCCTACTAACTTGGAGTTTGTTGTTGTACGTGTTGTTGTCCGTGTTGTTGTTGTTGATGTTGTAGTGAATATTGGACATCATCAGGCTATACGATACGAAAATATTCAAATTTGAAAATGGTGTTTGCTGACAAAACATGCAAAAGGGAATGAAATAAATTATTTAATTCTAATCGATATCACGATAAGCGTTTAGCTAAGTTACACACACACACATATATATGTGATGAATGGAAACAGGATGTTTTGTAAAGTAATTAAAATTAAATATTATTATAAGAAAGGATGTAGTGCTTATTGATATTTGTCCTAAATCTTTAGATGTCAAAGTAGTAACCGGAAGTCGATTCCACATACGAACGGTTCTGGCGAAATAAGAATTCTTTCTATAATGCATTGTGCGGTCCGCTGGCCAATCAATTACAAACGGGTGTGAGTTCCTGGAATGCCTAGTATCCCTGACAAACATCCTTGCATCAGGAATAAGACTTATATCAGACGAACACACACCATGAAAGTACCGACAGAAGAGCGTCAAACAACCCACATTGCGACGATGATGAAGGGAGGCAATAGAGTTGGATACCCCACTGTCCCCAATCAACGCCATGGCTCTCCTCTGTACACAGTCCAGTAGCTTCAGGGATGATTTTGAAGTTCCAGCCCATACATGTGAGTTGTACTCCATTTTCGGCCTTATGAAAGTTGTGTAGATGTTAAGAAGATCAGACGGAGCGAAGTAATTCTTATACCGTTTAAGAAAGCCTAAACACTTGAATGCTTCATTCGACACTTCGAATACATGTTTAGCCCAAAGGACATCAGTTTGTATTGTCATGCCCAGAAAATCAAGAGCGTTGATAGACAATGATGATCGTAATGGGTCAGCGAATCGTTTGTGTGACAACAAGCAGCACTGAGTCTTCCGTGCATTAAAATCTACTCGATTCTTTCGACCCCACTCAGAAATGGCCAGCAAATCCTGGCAGAGTGTATCGTCCATAATCCGCCGCCTCTTGTCCTCAATCTCTCAAAGACTTGGCCTATGGTCGAATGAGTACGAATGACAGAGATTACTGTCATCCGCAAATGAGTAGATCGGATTCGATGTCTGACCCAACAGATCGTTGATGAAAATTAGAAAAAGAGAAAGAACAGAGCCCTGGGGTATACCTGCGGTCAATTTGTGCTCATTGGATGAGAACTCATCTATAACGACTCGAAAAGTGCGATCTCTGAGAAAGCTCGAAATAAATCGAAAGAAGCCTTTACCGACAGACTATAGCTGTATCAAGCTATAGATCGATTCAGACCATATTAGATGAGAGAAACCGTTGTACAAAACTTGTGCCAAATCGGATGAGAATTGCGCACTCTAGAGGCTCAAGAAGTCAAGACCCAAGATCGGTTTATATGGCAGCTATATCAGGTTATGAACCGATTTGAACCATATTTAGCATAGTTATTGGAAGTCATAACAAAACACCTCATGCAAAATTTCAGGCCAATTGGATGAGAATTGCGCGCACCATGGGCTCAAGAAGTCAAGATCCAAGATCGGTTTATATGACAGCTATACCAGATTATGAAACGATTTCAATCATACTAAACACAGTTGTTGGAAGTGATACAAAAACTTCAAGTGCAAAATTTGATTCCAATCGGATAAGAATTGCGCCTTCTAAAGGCTCAATAATCGAGACCCGAGATCAGTTTATATGACAGCTATATCAAAACATGGACCGATTTGGCCCATTTACAATCCCAACCGACCTACACTAATAAAAAGTATTTGGGCAAAATTTTAAGCGGCTAGCTTTACTCCTTTGTCATTGTCTCAAATTTCAGCGACATCGGACAATACATACGCCTTTTATGGCCCCATAACCTAAAACCGAGTCTGTATGGCAGCTATATCCAAATCTGGACCGATCTGAGCCATATTGCAGAAGTATATCGAGGGGCTTAACTTAACTCACTGTCCCAAATTTCGGCGACATCGGACAATAAATGCGCCTTTTATGGGCCTAAAACCTTAAATCGAGAAATCGGTCTATATGGCAGCTATATCCAAATCAATGCCAATCAGGAGAAATATGTCGAAGGGCCTAAGACAACTCACTGTCCCAAATTTCATTAAAATCGGATAATAAATGTGGCTTTTATGGGCCTAAGACTCTTAATCGGAGGATCGGTCTATATGGCACCTATAACCAAACCTGTACCGATTAGAGCCAAATTGACGAAGGATGTCGAAGGCCCTAACACAACTCACTGTCCCAAATTTCAGCAAAATCGCATAATAAATGTGGCTCTTATGGGCCTAAGACCCTAAATCGGCGGATCGGTCTATATGGCAGCTATAACCAAATCTGGACCGATCTGGGCTAAATTGAAGAAAGATGTTGAAGGGCCTAAGACAACTCACTGTCCCAAATTTCATTAAAATCGGATAATAAATGTGGCTTTTATGGGCCTAAGACTCTTAATCGGAGGATCGGTCTATATGGCAGCTATAACCAAACCTGAACCGATTAGAGCCAAATTGACGAAGGATGCCGAAGGGCTTAACACAACTCACTGTTCCAAATTTCATCAAAATCGGATAATAAATGTGGCTTTTATGGGCCTAAGATCCTAAATCGGCGGATCGGTCCATATGGGGGCCAAATCAAGGTATTGTCCGATTTAGCCCATCTTCGAACTTAACCTGCTTATGGATAGAAAAAGAATCTGTGCAAAGTTCCAGTTCAATACCTCAATTTTTAAAGAGTGAAGCGTGATTTCGACAGACAAACGGACAGACGGACGGTCATGGCTAGATGGTCCTACATTTTTACGCTGATCAATAATGTATATACTTTATAGGGTCGGAAATGGATATTTCGATGTGTTGCAATCGGAATGACAAAATGAATAAACCCCCATTATTTGGTGGTGGGTATAAATATCGATTTGTGTTTGTTTGTCTGTTCCGTATAGATCCAAAAACGGTTAAACCGATTTTCTTGAAATTTTCACAGATGGTGCATAATGATCCCGTGATGAAAATAGGGTACTACATTTTTTGATATCCGAAGGGGGTGGCGGACCCTCACCCTTACCCATATTTTCAGAAACTCCTGATCTCGGAGATGGGTGGTGCGATTTAAACGAAAGTAACCTCTTTTAGTAACATAAAAACAAAAATTTGATATTTAAATTTCGGATGGGGTACCTAGGGGGGACGCCCCACCCCAAAACTTACCAAATATATATATGGACCAATCACGACAATATGGGACTCAAATGAAAGGTATTCAAGAGTAGAATACGAATCTGATAGCCAAATTTGGGACAAAGTGTTTGGGGGACCACCTCAAACCCCAAAATACCCCTAAATTGGACATATTTACCGACCATGGCAATATGGGACTCATCTGAAAGGTATTTAAGAGTGGAATACGAATCTGATATCAAAATGTGCGACCATGTGATGGGGGGACTACCCCAAATCCTCACCCTTACCCTTGTTTTCAGAAACTCCTGATCTCGGAGATGGGTGGTGCGATTTAACCGAAAGTGTGTGTGCTCTCTTTTAGTAACATAAAAACAAAAATTAAGTATTAAAATTTCGGGTGGGGTACCTAGGGGGGACGCTCCACCCCAAAACCTACCAAATATATATATGGACCAATCACGACAATATGGGACTCAAATGAAAGGTATTCAAGAGTAGAATTCGAATCTGATACCCAAATTTGGGACAAAGTGTTGGGGGGACCATCCCAAACCCCAAAACCCCAAATACCCCTAAATCGGACATATTTACCGACCATGGCAATATGGGACTCATCTGAAGAGTATTTAAGAGTAGAATACGAATCTGATATCAAAATGTGCGACCTCACCCTTACCCTTGTTTTCAGAAACTCCTGATCTCGGAGATGGGTCGTGCGATTTAAGCGAAATTATCTGTACTCTCTTGTAGTAAACTAAAAACAAAAATTTGGTATCTAAATTTTTGATGGGGTACCTAGGGGGGACGCTCCACCCCAAAACCTACCAAATATATATATGGGCCAATCACGACAATATGCGACTCAAATGAAAGGTATTCAAGAGTAGAATTCGAATCTTGTCTCCAAATTTGGGACAAAGTGTTGGGGGGCCGCCCCTCCCTAAAACATCCCCAAACAGGACTTATTTACTGACCATCGCAATATGGGGCTTAAATAGAAGGTATTTGAGTGTACAATACGAATATGATATCCAAATGTGTGACCAAGTGTTGGGGGGGTCGCATCTTCCCAAAAACACCCCCCCTCAGAGCACAAATTTACGAGCATAGCAATATGGGGCTCAAATGAAAGGTCTTTGGAAGTATCCCACCAATCTGATATTAATATTCGGGAACAAGTTTCTAGGGGGCCAACCCACCACATAACACCACCCAAATAGGATGCATTTGCGGACCGTTGCAATATAGGCATCCAATAAAAGGTACCTTAGAGTAGAATACGAAGTTGATTTATATTTCAGAGAAAGCCACTGAATGGCCGCCCCATACCCCAGAACACCCCCCAAACCGGACATGTTTGCCAACTATGCAAATATGGGGCGCAAATGAAAGGTATTTTGGAGTAGACCACGAATCTGATATAATCATTCGGAACCAGCTGTCTAGGGGACGTCCTACCCCCACAACAAACCCCAAATAGGACGTATTTGCTCACCATAGCAATTTGGGTCTTAAAGAGTCGAGCTCTCCACAAAGCGGACATATTTGCTGGCTTTTCCAATAAGGGGTTTAAGTGAAAGGTATTTGAGATTAGAAAACTAATTTGATATCCAACTTTGAGTCCAATGGCATCAAGGGTTTCATATAAATTATATTGAGAGTAGAGCACCATGCTGATTTATTTTGAGGCCTAAGTGTTGGGGGACAACCCCACTTCCCAAAAAACACCTAAATCGGACATATTTACTGATCAGGTTAATGTTGGGCTCAAATGAAAAGTATTGGGGAGTAGAGCACGAATTTGATACCCATTTTTGGGACAAATTTTCTGGGGGTTTACCCCTTCCCAAAAACACCCCACAAACAGTGGGGTGTTGACAATCAAATATAGGTATTTGGGAGTAGAATACGAATCTGATATCCAAATGTGGAACCATGTATTTGGGGCACCTCTCCTTCCCAAAGAGTACAAAATTACCGACCAAATGAAAGGTATTTGAGATTAGAAATCGAATATAATAACCAATTTAGGGACCAAGTGATGGGGGTACGCCTCATCCCATAAACTTCCCTCTAACCAATGGATATGGGGTTAAAATAAATGGTATTTGAGAGAAGAGCACGATGCGGATATTTTTTCAGGGACAAGTGTCAGTGGACCAAATCACCTCGAAAACACCCATAAATCGGACATACATATTTACGGCTCAAGGCAATATGGGACTCAAATGAAAGGTATTTGGGAGTAGATTACTAAGCTCTTTAATTGTCGAAAATAAATATTTGAAGGATAATTTTGCTCCATATAAAGTAAAAGAAGGCGCAGCGGAGCAGGCCCGGTTCAGCTGGCATGTATTGAGTACTATTGGAATTATGTTTGAGTATGCTTGGAATTATGTTTGAGTACGTTTGGTGTTATCGTTCAACACAATTTTACTACCCAAAAGAACATACTGTCGAAAGCGAAATCAAGAACAACATAAGATTAACTCCAAATTGCATGACAAGGAATAATAATTGAATCTTTTAAACAAAATTAAAAACTTTACATATTCAATCATTTTGTGTTTCCCCACCATATTTTCTCTGTGCAACACTTGTAAACCTTTTGCAATCATTTTTAAATGATATCTGATTGAAACACATGAACGTGCAACTCCTCAATTTGTTATTTTATTCAACCAATTTTGGCCAATCATTTGTATGATGTTACATACATTAATAAAATTCTGCAGGCCATTGCCAGTTACTAAATTTGTGGGTGTGATTGACAAGGGCAACAAATAAATGATGTGTGAGCAAAGGATTAGTTTAGCTTGTCTCTTATTACATGGACATTAAACTGCCCAAAGGTTGAATATCAGAATAACAGTTTGTAACTACCCGCCAGCGTTTTGATGCATTTAAGACTAGAGAAAACCGATTTTAAGAGATGCTAAGCTAAAAACAAGTAAAAGCCTAAACATTTTTTGGAGAAAATGGTTAATGGTGACTATTATTAAAACAAGTAAAAATAAGTGGTGGTTCCCAAGTTCGGCCGGGCCGAACAGGGTGACGTTTTATCGGTGGCGATAAAATGTCACCCTGTGTCGTGCCCGTATGTCCACCCGTTGGAGGCCAGCTTAGCGCAGAGGTTAGCATGTCCGCCTAAGAAGCTAAAAAGTTTTCATTGGTGGTTATTCCCTCCAAATGGTGGCAACATTTTTGAGGTACTTTGCCAACAAGTAAAAGCGTGCTAAGTTCGGCCGGGCCGAATCTTATATACCCTTCACCATGGATCGCATTTGTCGAGTTCTTTTATATATAAAATATATAATAAAATAAAAGAATTACTTTGCTATTGGAGCTATAGCAAGTTATGGTCCGATTCGGAACATAATCGAATTGAATGTTGGAGACCATAGTAGAAGTCATCGTGTAAAATTTTTGCCAATTCGAATAATAATTGCGTCCTTTGGTGGCTTAAGAAGTATTGGGTTGCCCAAAAAGTAATTGCGGATTTTTCATATAGTCGGCGTTGAGAAATTTTTTCACAGCTTGTGACTCTGTAATTGCATTCTTTCTTCTGTCAGTTATCAGCTGTTACTTTTGGCTTGCTTTAGAAAAAAACTGTAAAAAAAAGTATATTTGATTAAAGTTCATTCTAAGCTTCATTAAAAATGCATTTACTTTCTTTTAAAAAATCCGCAATTACTTTTTGGGCAATCCTTAAATAGAGAATTTGGTTTATATGGGAGCTCTATCAGACAATAGACCGATTCAGACCATATTAGACACGTATGTTGAAGGTCATGAGAAAAGCCACTGTACAAATTTTTTGCCAAATCGGATGAGAATTGCGCCCTCTAGAGGCTCAAAAAGTCAAGACCCAAGATCGGTTTATATGGCGGCTATATCAGGTTCAGTACCGATTTGCGCCATACTTAGCACAGTTGTTGGAAGTCACAACAAAACACCTCATGCAAAATTTCAGCTAAATCGGATGAGAACTGCGCCCTCTAGAGGCTCAAGAAGTCAAGATCCCAGATCGGTTTATATGGCAGCTATATCAAAATATGAACCGATTTGAACCATACTTAGCACGGTTATTGGAAGTCATAACGAAACATCTCATGCAAAATTTCAGCCACATCGGATGAGAATTGCGCCCTCTATTGGCTAAAGAGGTAAAGATCCCAGATAGGTTTATATGGCAGCTATATCAGGTTCAGTACCGATTTGCGCTATACTAAGCACAGTTGTTAAAAGTCATAACAAAACACCTCATGCAAAATTTCAGCTAAATCGGATGAGAACTGCGCCCTCTAGAGGCTCAAGAAGTCAAGATCCCAGATCGGTGTATATGGCAGCTATATCAGGTTCAGTACCGATTTGCGCCATACTAAACACCATTGTTGGAAGTCATAACAAAACATCTCATGTTAAATTTCAGCTAAATCGGATGAGAATTGCGCCCTCTAAAGGCTCAAGAAGTCAAGATCCCAGATCGGTTTATATGGCAGCTATATCAAAATATGAACCGATTTGAACCATACTTAGCACGGTTATTGGAAGTCATAACGAAACATCTCATGCAATTTCAGCCACATCGGATGAGAATTGCGCCCTCTAGAGGCTCAAGAAGCCAAGACCCAAGATAGGTTTATATGGCAGCTATATCAGGTTCAGTACCGATTTGCGCCATACTAAGCACAGTTGTTAAAAGTCATAACAAAACACCTCATGCAAAATTTCAGCTTAATCGGATGAGAACTGCGCCCTCTAGAGGCTCAAGAAGTCAAGATCCCAGATCGGTGTATATGGCAGCTATATCAGGTTCAGTACCGATTTGCGCCATACTAAACACCGTTGTTGGAAGTCATAACAAAACATCTCATGTTAAATTTCAGCTAAATCGGATGAGAATTGCGCCCTCTAGAGGCTCAAGAAGTCAAGATCCCAGATCGGTTTATATGGCAGCTATATCAAAATATGAACCGATTTGAACCATACTTAGCACGGTTATTGGAAGTCATAACGAAACATCTCCGTCCGTCCCTCCGTCCGTCCCTCCGTCCGTCCCTCCGTCCGTCCCTCCGTCCGTCCCTCCGTCCGTCCCTCCGTCCGTCCCTCCGTCCGTCCCTCCGTCCGTCCCTCCGTCCGTCCCTCCGTCCGTCCCTCCGTCCGTCCCTCCGTCCGTCCCTCCGTCCGTCCCTCCGTCCGTCCCTCCGTCCGTCCCTCCGTCCGTCCCTCCGTCCGTCCCTCCGTCCGTCCCTCCGTCCGTCCCTCCGTCCGTCCCTCCGTCCGTCCCTCCGTCCGTCCCTCCGTCCGTCCCTCCGTCCGTCCCTCCGTCCGTCCCTCCGTCCGTCCCTCCGTCCGTCCCTCCGTCCGTCCCTCCGTCCGTCCCTCCGTCCGTCCCTCCGTCCGTCCCTCCGTCCGTCCCTCCGTCCGTCCCTCCGTCCGTCCCTCCTCTATGGTTTGTATGACTCGGGTCGGTCTAAAACCTTATATAGTGCTACTTATAAACCGCTCTCCCGGTCCGTCCCTCCGTCCGTCCCTTATATAGTCTTTTACGGGCTCAAGAAGCTTTAAATGTTGGCTGCTGTAACAGCAATTTTGTAGGTTAAGTACACATGTGCTCTTAAACGATCCTTTTCCTATTAGCCTCGAGTCATTAAAAGACCTTAAGCATCAAGCCTATACATTAGAAATAATTTAAAAATTTCATGGACTTAATCAAAATTTGCGTGTTAACCAAAAACATGCGCAAAAGTATTTGAGGATTTTAGAAGTTGGCATCTACCTTTTACTGGGACAAATTGATAGATAGGCTTACAATACATTTACACAGCGACTGTCATAATTTAATGCCTGCGGTTGAGTGAATTGTATTTAGCACACACACACACACTCACACACACACATATATGCCAACATCAAAACTCCCGCAGATACACAACTCATCCGTGTGAGTGTGTGTGCGGCATTATATCCTTGTTATATTTATGCCAGTTATAAATCTATGAATATACAAAGTTATGTTGCTGTTATTGTATGTATGTGTGTGTGTGTTCGTATACATGTTTGTATGGGTATTTGAACATGGAATAATAGCCGTAAGTGGTTATTATTCTAATAACATTCAATATGTTTAGTAGCAATCAATAATGTAATTTATTGCAATAAAGTGAACACGCGTAAATGTGTAAGTTCTCTGTATATGTGTATGTGTGTGTGTATGTTTGTGTTCGCATGTACGTGTTCTGGCTGCATGAGCTATAAGTGTCGATACATAGAATAGATTCACCTAGATTCGTTTGAATGTGCCATAATATCAGCATATTATGGTTAGATGTGTATGTATGTATGTGTGTGCGGGTATATGTAAGTGTGCAATTGGCAATAAAAAAAGTATTATGTTTCATTTAAGTTATTCATGTCTATCCCACATTCATCCATAAAGAAACAAACAAGCGAATGGCCCTATGAATGAACATCGAAGCACACACTCTATCTCTCTCCCTCCCTCTTTGCCAGACCTATCACATATCTAGAGCATTGTAACAGCATTAATGTTTTGTATGACGATGCTCGACTACTCGCATTGTAGTCCAACATCCTTTTTTTTTTGATTTTATCCTTACCTCTCTACAGCCCCCTCGGTCTGAGTTCAGCTCTGGGCTAACTTACATGCCTGCAAAACACCTTTGAACTCCATTCAATTCAATTGGAATAAATGCAAATTTTAGCAACCCATCGTAGTGAGGGGAATAGGTCGATGATATTACCCTGCTTGATAGTGGTGGAGAGTGTTTCGTTGTGTGCGTGTGTGTGTGTGTGCGAGTGGGTGTGCAAATGTGGACAAATAAGATATTCATAAACTCTACTCACGTTTTATTGAAATAAAATATTAATTTAATGACCAAATGACGACGTCGATGAGCACGACGTTACACTTCTCCACTCAACCACCAAATGTCCTCTCATTTCTCCTTTGTAGTCTTGCCGTAGCACACATAAAGCTATGCCCTACACTCTCAATGTATTTACATAGAACATTTGACTTTTGCATAAGTGGTGGTTAGCTTGCTGAGACTACGAAATGTTTGTGAATACAGACCAACACACTTACATACAAGCCCATAACACTGGGTAACCGAAATTTTTTGCAAGCGATTTTCTTGAAAAATGGTGAGTTTACCAGTTTAAGGAACAGAGAGGACACTTGTATCATATTAAGCAGTGATGTCTCATTATACCCCATGACTCTCAACATACGCTTCTAATATGGTCTGAATCGATCAATAGCTTGATACAACTCCCATACAAACCTAACTCCCGATTTTGCTTCTGGAGCCCCTACAAGGCGCCATACTTATCCGAATGAACTGAAATATTACACAATGACTTTCACAATGTTCATCATTCATTAATGGTCCGAATGGGACTATAACTAGATATAGCTCCAATAGTATAACACTTCTTATTCAATATTCTGTGTTTGCCTAAAAAGAGATAACGCGTATAGAACTCGACAAATGCGATCCATGGTGGAGGGTATATAAGACTTCTCACACATTACTGAGTGCCGTCCGATTAAAATTTTAAGTTCGATGATTAAGGGGCTTCATTTTATATCCGACTCCCAATAGCGTGCCGCACTCTTTGGGGAGAAGTTTTAACATAGTATAGTACCTCAAAAATTTCGCCAGCACCTAGAGGGGATAACCACCGCCGAAAAAATAAAGTTTTTTTTGGTGTTCGCGGCAAGATTCGAACCCAGGCGTTCAGAGTCATAGGCGGAGATGGAGCACATTGAATTATAGTATCGAAATTCGCAATATCTTCGATATAAGAAGATTTATGTTATGTAATCAACCGACTGCCTTCTAACAGTCCTTGGCAGTACACTTTGGTCTCACTCTCCGTCTGTTGCAAGAATATGATCTTCTGGGGGACTGAAACTCCCTGCTCTAAATGTAACACAAATGAACTAGGGCAGCAAACTAACAGGGTTAACATAAGGTTGAAAGAGGATGCTGATATTAATCGTTTCAATGCCACCATGGACATACGAGTACTCTATTCTACTCTACTTTACTCTACTCTACTCTACTCTACACTCTACTCTACACTCTACTCTACACTCTACTCTATTCTACACTCTACTCTACTCTACTCTACACTCTACTCTACTCTACACTCTATCTACTCTACTCTACTCTACACTCTACTCTACACTCTACTCTACTCTACACTCTACTCTACTCTACACTCTACTCTACTCTACACTCTACTCTACTCTACACTCTACTCTACTCTACACTCTACTCTACTCTACACTCTACTCTACTCTACACTCTACTCTACTCTACACTCTACTCTACTCTACATTCTACTCTACTCTACACTCTACTCTACTCTACACTCTACTCTACTCTACACTCTACTCTACTCTACTCTACACTCTACTCTACTCTACACTCTACTCTACTCTACACTCTACTCTACTCTACACTCTACTCTACTCTACACTCTACTCTACTCTACACTCTACTCTACTCTACACTCTACTCTACTCTACACTCTACACTCTACACTCTACACTCTACTCTACACTCTACTCTACTCTACACTCTACTCTACTCTACACTCTACACTCTACTCTACACTCTACTCTACTCTACACTCTACTCTACTCTACACTCTACTTTACTCTACACTCTACTCTACACTATACTCTACTCTACACTCTACTCTACTCTACACTCTACACTCTACACTCTACACTCTACACTCTACTCTACTCTACACTCTACTCTACACTCTACTCTACACTCTACTCTACACTCTACTCTACACTCTACTCTACACTCTACTCTACACTCTACTCTACACTCTACTCTCCTCTACACTCCACTCTACTCTACACTCTACTCTACTCTACACTCTACTCTACTCAACACTCTACTCTACTCTACACTCTACTCTACACTCTACTCTACTCTACACTCTACTCTACTCTACACTCTACTCTACTCTACACTCTACTCTACACTCTACTCTACTCTACACTCTACTCTCCTCTACACTCTACTCTACTCTACACTCTACTCTACTCTACACTCTACTCTACTCAACACTCTACTCTACTCTACACTCTACTCTACACTCTACTCTACTCTACACTCTACTCTACTCTACACTCTACTCTACTCTACACTCTACTCTACTCTACACTCTACTCTACTCTACACTCTACTCTACTCTACACTCTACTCTACTCTACACTCTACTCTACTCTAAACTCTACTCTACTCTACACTACTCTACTCTACACTCTACTCTACTCTACACTCTACACTCTACACTCTACTCTACTCTACTCTACTCTACTCTACACTCTACTCTACACTCTACACTCTACACTCTACTCTACTCTGCTCTGATCTGCTCTACTCTACTCATACATTTTCAATTTGTTGCCTAGTGTATAGGTACATATGTAAATGTAAGGCAAGCACTAGTTATCCATGAAACAGTAGTTGTAGTGGTGTTGGTGTGGTTGGTTGGTGTACCTTTTTTTGCCTCTACGTTACACAGTGAATCAGATGAAATCCTTCGAAAGCCTTCAGCCCAAAAGCTAGGCAGGACATGTCGACAACAACAAGAGCAGGAGCAGGAACAGAAGCAGGAGCAGCAGCAGCAGTAACATCAACCTCTGAGGTAGTTGCTCACGTGTGAACACATGTTTACATTTGCATTTACGACTTTACGCTACGCACACACTTTACCTATGTATATTGATATACATTAGGGTGTTTATGCAGATACTACCATATCATACATAGAAATGAGTAAGGCATATAAAGTTTTGTTTTGTATTAAGGAAGATAAAAGGATTAAAGAAGCAAGCTGGGGGAACTATTGAAAATATGAGGAGTATATGGTTGTATGGAAGTACATCCTAGTAACTGGAAGTTTCAACAATTCTTTGTTAGCAGATAGTCTTAAAACTTCAACTGGACACCACTTATTGATAGGTGAGAAGTTTGTCCCTATTCCTCAAGGGGGAATTATTCTTGGTATATAAGTAATTTTGAGGTTTAGGTTAGATTTCAGTTGATTGTTTTTTTTTTTTTAATTGTTGAAATCTCGCAGCATACCCCAATACATGTTTTCTTTGTGTGTTGAATACCCATGCATATACTCGTATCTATACAAAAGACGTGGGCAGATAGTGCATGAATTTTGATCCGTTGGAACAACCATTTAAAGAATAGAGATCTTGATTTGGAATAATATTTTGTTTGGTGAAACTAAATGTGACCAATTAAGGGTTGGCTACGTTGGCCTAAGTTATCATTGAAATGATGAAGAAAATAAATAGAAAATTAATTAAAGAAAAACATGTAAAATCGTTTTAGGTTTGGTCGGCTTGAATTTTGCAAACACATCGCCAGTGATTCATATTTTATCTATGATTCTATGAAATCTGATGTGTACCATTTTCAACTGGAATATGATGTGTACCATTTCCGATGGCCCGGACCATAATTAAACTGAATGTAGAAATCGTTGAATAAAGTTTCAGCCAATTCGAATAAAAATTGCGCCTTTTAAGGGCTCAAGAAATAAAATATGGAGATCGGTTTATATGGGAGCAGTTTCAGGATATAAACCGATTCACACCATAATTGACACGTATGTTGACGGTCATGAGAGATGTCGTTGTAGAAAATTTCAACCAAATTGTATAATAATTGCGACCTCTTGGGGCTCCAGAAGTCAAGATCCCAGATCGGTTCATATGGCAGCTATATCAGGTTATGAACAAATTAAAACCATATTTGATACAACTGTGGGAAGTCATAATAAAGTACGTCATTCGAAATTTCGGCCAAATCGGATAGGAATTGTGCCCTCTAGAAGCTCAAGAAGTGAAGTTCCCAGATCGGTTTATATGACAGCTATATCAGGTTATAGACCGATTTGAACCATACTTGGCACAGTTGTTGGATATCGTAACGAAATATTTCGTGCATAATTTCATTCAAATCGGATAAGAATTGCGCCACCTAGTGGCTCAAGAAGTCAAGATTCAAGATCGGTTTATATGGCAGACACTTCGTGTAAGACCCATCGACATTTGGCTCACATCGGTCCAGATTTGGATATAGCTGCCATATAGACCAATCCGCCGATTTAGGGTCTTAGGCCCATAAAAGTCACATTTATTATCCGATTTTGCTGAAAGTTGGGACAGTGAGTTGTGTTGGGCCTTTCGAAATTCTTCGTCAATTTGGCTCAGATCGGTCCAGATTTGGATATATTTAGACCTATTCTCCGATTTAGAGTCTTAGGCCCATATTAATATCCGATTTAGCTGAAATTTTGGGACAGTAAGTTGTCTTAGGTCCTTCAACATTTTTCTGCAATATGACACAAATCGATCCAGATTTGGATATAGCTGCCAGATAGACCGATCTCTTTTTTAGGTTTTGGAGCCATAAAAGGCGCATTTATTGTCCGATGTCGCCGAAATTTGAGACAGTGAAATGTGTTAGGCTCTTCGACGTCCTTCTTCAATTTGGCACAGATCGGTCCAGATTTGGATATAGCTGTCATATAGACCGATTCTCCGATTTATGGTCTTAGGCCCATAAAAGCCACATTTATTATCCGATTTTGTTCAAATTTGGGACAGTGAGTTGTGTTAGGCCTTTCGGATTTCTTCGTCAATTTGGCTCAGATCGGTCCAGATTTGGATATATATATAGACCTATTCTCCGATTTAGAGTCTTAGGCCCATATTAATATCCGATTTTGTGAAATTTGGGACAGTAAGTTGTCTTAGGCCCTTCAACATCTTTCTGCAATATGACACAGATCGGTCCAGATTTTGATATAGCTGCCATATAGACCGATCTCTTTTTAGGTTTGGGGCCATAAAAGGCGTATTTATTGTCCGATGTCGCTGAAATTTGAGACAGTGAAATGTGTTAGGCTCTTCGACGTCCTCCTTCAATTTGGCCCAGATCGGTCTAGATTTGGATATAGCTGTCATATAGACCGATTCTCCGATTTAGGGTCTTAGGCCCATAAAAGCTACATTTATTATCCGATTTTGCTGCAATTTGGGACAGTAAGTTGTCTTAGGCCCTTGGACATCTTTCTTCAATTTGGCACAGATCGGTCCAGATTTGGGTATAGCTGTCATATAGACCGATCTCTTTTTTAGCTTTTGGGTCCTTAAAAGGCGCATTTATTGCCCGATGTCGCTGAAATTTGAGACAGTGAAATGTGTTAGGCTCTTCGACGTCATTCTTCAATTTGGCACAGATCGGTCCAGATTTGAATATAGCTGCCATGTAGACCGATATCTCGATTTAAGGTTTTGGGTCCTTAAAAGGCGCATTTATAATCCGATTTCATTGAAATTTGACACCGTTACTTATATTAGGCTTTTCGACATACGTGTCGTGGTTCAGATCGGTTTATTTGTAGATATAGGTATGGGACATAAGGAATGCAATTTTCACCGGATTATGATGAAAGGTGGTTTACATATTTATCCGAGGTGGTGGGTATCCAAAGTTCGGCTCGGCCGAACTTAACGCCGTTTTACTTGTTTTTCTGTTGTTTGTTCTCGCCAGGATTTGATCCCTGGCTTTCAGCGTCATTGGCGGAGATGCTTACCTCTGCGCTACTGTGGCCTTCGCCCAGTTGGTTTATCACAACGCACCTCTTAAAAATCATCTCAAGGAGTCGTATGACAATCGGTCCTGCTATATACATCAGATTATCTTTCCCTCCGTTTTCATGTCCTCAACCACGGAAAGATAATCTGATGTATATGGCAGGACCGATTGTCATACGACTCCTTGAGATGATTTTTAAGAGGTGCGTTTTAATGGAACGGCTTGGTGAAGGCCACCGTAGCACAGAGGTTAGCATTTCCGCCAATGACGCTGAAAGTCAGGGATCAAATCCTGGCGAGAACAAACAACAGAAAAACAAGTAAAAATGCGTTAAGTTCGCGTTAAGAACTTTAGATACCCACCACAACAGTTAGGCAGCACTACGTTGTGTCAGAGGGACATCGAAGGCAACCAGTTTAAATGACCCACCGGCCACATACGAGCACCTAGGGAAGTTCGTAGCAGCCATTCTCTCAAGCGTCTCAGAGCTAGATTCCGTTATGCCTTAGAAATTTTTGGATCCTTATAGAGCAATCTGCGGAACCATTCACTGCCTCTATCGAATTCACAAAAACAGACCCATTAGGACTATTTCACTACGTTCTTGTACTTGTTGAAGGATTTCCTCGGCACTACGTTGTGTCAGAGGGACATTGAAGCCATCCAGGTTATATGACCCACCGGCCACGTCCGGGGACCCAGGGAAGTGCGTAGCAGCCATTCTCTCAAGCGTCTCAGAGCTAGATTCGATTATCCCGTAGACATCTTTGGATCTTTATAGAGCAATCTGCTGATTTATTCACTCCCTCTATCGAATCAACAAAAACAGACCCATTGGAACGATTTCATCTCCCTCTTGTACTTGTTTACGGATTCCCTGTACAGGTCCCAGTCCGCATGCAGCTTGGTTTTGATTGCCCTATTACAGAGCCTTCTCGTTGTCTGTCCAAGTCTGCTCAAGTCTCCGTTCTTGCAAACAGGAATATGGCAAAGGGCAGTTCTCCTCATAACTATTCAACATGATTTCTGTCAGCAGATTAGGTGGCCCTTACTGGAGCCTATGGCCATTCTACATAGTGAGCAGCATCTGGAAATATTTCCAGTTCAATTCCAAGTACATTGTCTGGTTGATTATTAAAATTGTGCTGTTTGGGAAGCAGTTGTCTACCTTGGTTATCATAGCCCTAGGCTTTAGACCCTTAAAGCCTTGATGGCTATGCTATGTGACTCACATTTGGTTTGCCTTTAAAAGAACTTTGAAGTGTCAGCAATCCCAGAAAAGTGCTTTTCAGTTGTTTTCCTGAGACTAAATGCAGCTTTTATTTATTTGCCCTTCAAATTTAAAACTTGAAATTAAATTGAAATTTTAGAAATGTGGAATAACTTAAAAGAAAATCATGTCTGTCTTGTCTCTGTTAAAGTCTCATTAAGTAAAAATCCAGACACCGGCCAACTATATTTTCAGTTGCTTACCCTCCACCATTTACACTCTGCTTGGCTAGTGGGTGGGAGGGTGGCGCCGGCGATGTTGGGCCATTACAAAGTTGAATTACACAAACAACAAAGAACTCCAAAGAACAGCAAAAAATAATCAGAAAACAAACAAAATCTTATGAAGGTTTTAAAGTTTTATTTCACCAAAGGTTGGCCAAAAACCCCAAAGCCAAACACTAGGGAGGGTGGGGGGTACGGGGGCGAATATGGTGGTGGGAGATGAGGTGAGTTTCTGATACCATTTTGCATCATTGCTGGGGTGAGGTAGATAAAGGCCTCTTATTTGTAATGGTTGAACATGCGAGAGGAAGGGCACGGTCATGGGTATCAAGGCATATGAATTACACACTCACACATACAGACACCTACCTCACTCACTCACACTCTTGGGGAGAAGCAGAGTGCTACATACACCAGCAGCAAAATGTAAATAGGTTTTCTTAATTTTAAGGCTTATTAATAATGCAACAGCATCAATTCAATGAATTTTTGACTTTTCTGCTGACTTTGAATACGTGCTGAGGCATTACCTGATGAGCTTTACGAGTGTGGAAAGTTGCCACGGTGTTGTTTTTGCCACAGACAAACATACAATTGTATGGGTGTGTGTGTGTGTGATTGTAGCCTTTTTGCTGCCTTTGCCATTTCATTTCATTCACTTTGGTTCACATTTACGTATGAGCAGTCACACAAAGAGCCAAATGGAGGGACATACATACAGACAGACAGACGGACAGACAGACGGACGGACATAGATACCCCAATGCAAAAAAGGAGAACTTCTTTGGCCACTATGCAGAACAGTTCACATTGAGGGATGGCTGCCTGCCTGACTGGCTGGCTGGTGGCAAGCTACAACGAACGATTGGCAGCTTCTGCAAGGCTGGACGTGTAAGGATTTAGAGACGAAGGGGTGGGGGGGGATGGGGAAAAAGACAACCCTTACGTGCGACAAATTTACGACTTTAAATGCGGACAGGAAAAGTGCTTACCGCAATTTGTCTGGCCATTTATGAGCTTCTCATGTGAATTACATTTGTATGTGAGAAGAGATCATATGGCAGTGCCAGTGTATATATATGTGTGTGTGTGTGGTAGTGTTTGTAAAAGACATCGCTATGCATATGTTTAAGCATATGCGTATGTATGTACTTACAAAAGGACCCGAGTGTAAGTGAATGTAAGTTCAGCATGAATAGACCTTAACACACTCACACACACACACACACACACATGGGGTTTGCTTGTATAGCTACACGTACATATATGTGAGTTGTAGTGTAGCACCATTTCGCCTCACTGTGTATTATCAGCTTAAAAATGCACAGCTACTACACCCAAATAAGCAGGATAACCAAAACCGGATGGCGGGTAAGGTGAGCATCACAGCAAAAGAAAAAAAAAGTTAAGAAATCAAGGATATCTCTACAACAACAACAATAACCAAGAGCCACTCAGTAAGGCAAACAACCTACGAAGCAACGCAAGGACCACTCATCCTTGGGCACACACATCGTCATGTTCGCTCCATCAATTCAAGTAGTCCAAAATGATGTCTTCTTTTCTTCTGCGTTTCTCTTCACCAAAGTTTTTAGTTGACTTGAGTAGATTTCAAGATGTTAACCAAATGGTCAGGTATGGTCGAAGGATGTGATAATAAATTTTTTTGTTTGTGTTTTTTTTCTTCAACATTATGTTGCAGATGTTCTAGGGTTATGTGGGTGTGTGTGTGTGGGAGTTATACTCTTTTTGTTTTGGTGGTACATATCGATTGAGCTTTGATAAGCTGAGCTATGCTTAGTGCCTTGCAAGAGGATATGGTTGCAATTTATTTTGATAGGCGAAATTACAAAAGAGAGGTCTTGTATAGTTTAAAGGAGATCACCGCAGCGCAGAGCTTAGCATGTCCTCCTATGACGCTGATCACATGGGTTCGAATCCTGGCGAGACCATAAAAAATGTCGGTGGTGGTTTTCCTTCCTAATGCTGGCAACTTCTCTTCAAAGAGGTGTCGCACTCCGGCATGCCATTCGGACTCGGCTATAAAAAGGAGGTCCCTTGTCATTGCATAAACTAGGATTTTTAGGAGTCAAGTCCGGGCATAGGCTTATCTGGTGTCTATATATATTTCTGGTTAGAATTTGGAGAAGGGCCTAAGTGTACTTCATATACCCAATTTCAGTCAAATCGAATGATAGCTGAAGCTTCTAGGGGCCCAAGAAACCAAATACGGGGATCGGTTTACATGGAGGCTATATAAATTTATATACCAATTTGGATCATACTCGGCAAAGATGTTGGAAGTCTTAAAGGAAGTCTCTGTGCCAAATCAGGTGAAAATTGAGGTTTTCATGGGCTCATGAAGACAAATCCAAGGATCGTTTTATATGGGGGCTGTAAATGCAAATTTTGTCCATGATCATTCCACTAAGGAGCAGGGGCAAACTTCTCACATATCAATGAGTGCAGTCCGATTCAAGTTTAAGGGGCCTCCTTTTTATAGCCGATAATAAGGGGCCTGCTTTTTATAGCCGAGTCCGAACGGCGTGCCGTAGTGTGTCACCTCTTTGGAGAGACGTTTTTACATGGCAAAGTACCTCATAAATGTTGCCAGCATTAGGAAGGAAAATCACCGCTGAAAATTTTTTCTGATGCTCTAGCCAGGATTCGAACCCAGTCCGAAGGGCGTGCCGCAGTGCGACTCCTCTAAGGAGAGACGTTTTTACATGACCTCATAAATGTTGCCAGCATTAGGAGGGGACAATCACCGCTGAAAATTTTTTCTGATATTCAAGCCAGGATTCGAACCCAGGCGCTAGTCCAGCATCATAGGCGGACATGCTAACCTTTTCGCTAAGGTGGGGGCTACATTGGTTTCTATACCGATTCGGATCATACTTGGCACGTTGCCAAATTTCAGCCAAATCGGATGGAAATTGAGGCTTCTTGGGGCGACGGATGCCAACACTGTGGGTCGGTTTATAGGGGGCTACATTAGTTTACATTCAAATCGGGACCATACTTGGCATTGATAATGTACGACGAAACAGAAGTATATGTGCCAAATTTCAATCATATCGGATGAAAATTGAGGCCTCTAGAGGCTAAAGATATCAAAACCTAAATCTGAACCAATATCGTCCATTTGTAATCCCCAATGAGCTACATCAATAGAAAGTATCTGCTCAAAATTGGAAGCGGTTAGCTTTACGCGTTCAACCGCCATCATGATTTTAACAGACGGTGAAATGGACGGTTGGATGGACATGGCGAGATCGACTCAAAATGTCGAGACGATCAAGAATATTTCGGATCAATATTTCGAGGTGTTACAAACGGAATGGGTATCCCACTCATCCTATGGTGGAGGATATAAAAAACTTCTCTTCATGTTCAGGGAAATGATTTTGCGGTTTTTACAACTTTTCTCTAACCGCACGATAGTCCCTACTCTTAAGTGGTCAACTTTATCGACTGAAAATTAGCCCATATGAACATTCCTTTAAGGAACAGAACAAACTTCTCACATACCAATGAGTGCTGCCCGATTCAAGTCCTTAAACTCAATGATTCAAGTTTCTAAGCTCCTAAACTCCTAGCCGAGTTCGAACGGCCTGACGCAGTGCTACATCTCTTTAGGGAGAAGTTTTTACATGGTATGTCGCCGGCATTACCAAGCTAGGAAGTTCGGCGTCAAAGCTAGGCGTTCGGCGTCAAAGGCGGACTTGCTATCCCCTGCGCTACGGTGATCTTCAACTTAAAGGATTACTCAAATTTTAAAGGCAGACCACATGGTTCATTTCCGATCAAACAATGAGATACCAAATCGATTACGTAGTGATATATGGAAGGCATTCATCTAGCGTGTTAAAAGATTGTATCGGTTTCCTCATACGACTGGCCCAACTATCCCTATGATAGAGTGAAGCAATGACAAGCCATTTTCCACTCCATGGAATTTGTTTACCAAAACCCTCCCCCAAGGAACTCATGGTGCTACCATGGAATATCGACATGCTGCCGAAGCCAATAATGCGGCCAACATAGTAAACCTGCGTCATACATAAGCAAAGCGCCAGTAGAAGTAGAAGTATCGGCAGAAGAAAGACCATGTATCTCCTAGCCTGCAAAGGATCAAAGTAAAGGAGAGTCGTACAAACCTATCTTCCTTCTCTTGCCAGTAGCCAAGACTCTACTAATCGTGGCCAAAATCGGGCCAGGATATGTTATCGGTTGGTCTTTGTGGCTCTAAACCTCTCATTCCACACCCTCCTGATGGCTTCGAGATCACATCATACACAGATGATTTTACTATCATGTCTTCGGACCGGCTCTTTAATGACATCTGTATTGGGTTGAACCACTCATTTGCCGATCTTGGCGTTTATTTGGCTGCAAGAAATTTTAAGATATCCGCCATCAAGTCTTCAGCCACAATAATCACTCCACTGTCAGCGAAGATGTTGATAGTAGTAGACCAAGGTCTAAGAATTCCTACCATCATTTATCATTTATCGGTCTGTATGGCCGCTATATCCAAATCTGGACCGATCTGAGTGAAATTGAAGAAGGATATCGAAGGGCCTAACACAACTCACTGTACCAAATTTCGGCGACATCGGGCAATAAATGCGCCTTTTATGGCCCCAAAACCTAAACCCGAATGATCGGTCTATATGGCAGCTATATCCAAATCTGATCCAATCAGGGCCATATTGCAGAAGTATATCAAGGGACTTAACATAACTCACTGTTCCAAATTTTGGCAAAATCGGAAAATAAATGCGCCTTTTATGGGTTTAAAAACTTAAATCGAGGGATCGGTCCATATGGGGGCTATATCCAAATCTGATCCGATCAGGGCCAAATTGAAGAAAGATGTCGAAGGGTCTAACACAACTCACTGTCCCAAATTTCACCGAAATCGGATAATTAATGTGGCTTTTATGAGCCTAAAACCCTAAATCGGAGGATCGGTCTGTATGGCAGCTATATCCAAATCTGATCCGATCAGGGCCAAATTGAATAAAGATGCCAAAAGGCCTAACACAACTCAATGTCCCTAATTTCAGCGAAATCGGATAATAAATATGGCTTTTATGGACCTAAGACCCTAAATCGGCGGATCGGTCTATATGGGGGCTATATCAAGTTATAGTCCGATATAGCCCATCTTCGAACTTAACCTGCTTATGGACAAAAAAAGAATCTATGTGTTGCAAACGGAGTGACAAAATGAATTTACCCTCATCCTTCGGTGGTGGGTATAAAAAATCTGTGCAAAGTTTCAGCTCAGTATCTCTATTTTTATACCCTCCACCCTAGGATGGGGGTATACTAATTTCGTCATTCTGTTTGTAACTACTCGAAATATTCGTCTGAGAGCCCATGTTTATATATTCTTGATCGTCGTGACATTTTATGTCGATCTGGCTATGTCCGTCCGTCTGTCTAAAGCTAGCCGCTGTAGGGTCGGTTGGGATTGTAAATGGGCCATATCGGTCCATGTTTTGATATAGCTGCCATATAAACCGATCTGGGAGCTTGACTTCTTGAGCCTCTAGAGTACGCAATTCTTATCCGATTGAAATGAAATTTTGCACGACGTGTTTTGTTATGATACCCAATAAATCTGCTAAGTATGGTTCAAATCGGTCCATAACCTGATATAGCTGCCATATAAACCGATCTAGGGTCTTGACTTCTTGAGCCTCTAGAGGGCGCAATTCTTATCCGATTGGAATGAAATTTTGCACGAAGTATTTTGTTATGATATCCAACAGCTGTGCCAACTATGGTTCAAATCGGTGCGTAACCTGTTATAGCTGCCATATAAACCGATCTTGGGTCTTGACTTCTTGAGCCTCTAGAGTGCACAATTGTTATCCGATTGAAATGAAATTTTGCACGACGTGTATCGATATGATTTGCAACGACTTTGCTAAGTTAAGTTCAAATCGGTGTATAACCTGATATAGCTGCCATATAAACAGATCATGGGTCTTGACTTCTTGAATCTCTATAGGGCGCAATTCTTATCCGATTTGAATGAAATTTCTTGAGCCTCTAGAGGGCGCAATTCTTATCCGATTGGAATGAAATTTCTTGAGCCTCTAGAGGGCGCAATTCTTATCCGATTGGAATGAAATTTTGCACTATGTGTTTTGTTATGATATCCAACAACTGTGCCATGTATGGTTCAAATCGGTTCATAACCTGATATGGCTGTTATATGAACCGATCTGGGGACTTGACTTCTTGAGTTTCTAGAGGGCGCAATTCCTATCCGATTTGACTGAAATTTTGCACTATGTGTTTTGTTATGATATCCAACAACTGTGCCATGTATGGTTCAAATCGGTTCATAACCTGATATGGCTGTTATATGAACCGATCTGGAGACTTGACTTCTTGAGTTTCTAGAGGGCGCAATTCCTATCCGATTTGCCTGAAATTTTGTACGGCGGATTCTCACATGACCATTAACATACGTGTTTGTTATGGTCTGAATCGTTCTATAGTCTAATACAGCTGCCATATAAATCAATCTCTCTATTTTACTTATCGAGCCCCCAAAGGGCGCAATTAGTATTCGAACTGGCTGACATTTTACACAGGTCTCCAACATATAATTTAATTGTGGTCCAAACCGGACCATATCTTGATATCGCTCTAATAGCAGAGCAAATTTTTTCTTTTATCTTTTTTTGCCTAAGAAGAGATGCCGGGAAGAGAACTCGACCAATGCGATCCATGGTGGAGGGTATATAAGATTCGGCCCGGCCGAACTTAGCACGCTTTTACTTGTTAAAGACTATAGCGTGATTTCAACAGACAGATGGACAAACGGACATGGCTAGATCGTCTTAGATTTTTACCCTGATCAATAATAAAGGGTGATTTTTTTGAGGTTAGGATTTTCATGCATTAGTATTTGACAGATCACGTGGGATTTCAGACATGGTGTCAAAGAGAAAGATGCTCAGTATGCTTTGACATTTCATCATGAATAGACTTACTAACGAGCAACGCTTGCAAATCATTGAATTTTATTACCAAAATCAGTGTTCGGTTCGAAATGTGTTCATTCACCGTAACGTTGCGTCCAACAGCATCTTAGAAAAAATACGGTCCAATGATTCCACCAGCGTACAAACCACACCGAACAGTGCATTTTTCGGGATGCATGGGCAGTTCTTGAACGGCTTCTGGTTGCTCTTCACTCCAAATGCGGCAATTTTGCTTATTTACGTAGCCATTCAACCAGAAATGAGCCTCATCGCTGAACGGTGAATGAACACATTTCGAACCGAACACTGATTTTGGTAACAAAATTCAATGATTTGCAAGCGTTGCTCGTTAGTAAGTCTATTCATGATGAAATGTCAAAGCATACTGAGCATCTTTCTCTTTGACACCATGTCTGAAATCCCACGTGATCTGTCAAATACTAATGCATGAAAATCCTAACCTCAAAAAAATCACCCTTTATATTTACTTTATGGGGTCGGAAATGGATATTTCGATGTTTTGCAAACGGAATGACAAAGTGAATATACCCCCATCTATCGGTGGTGGGTATAAAAGTGTCAGTGGTGATTACCCCTCCTAATGCTGGTGACATTTGTGAGGTACTATGCCATGCCACGGACTAGGCTATAAAATGGAGGCCCCTATCATTGAACTTAAAATTTGAATCGGACAACCTTAGTGGAATGTTCAAGGGCAAATTTGCATTTGCAAGGCAGGAAACTAGTTCACTGCGCACAGTTTGCAATTTAAATGGCAAAAAACTATTGATTGCCCAAATTTTTCCTGACTATAGTTACATTTTTTTAACAATATCAGACAAACGGATATCATCGACAACCTTACCCGATGCCACGTTGTTGGTTAGAGGGTTTCCAAAGAAATGTTTATCCCAGAGAAGTTCTAGTTTTTCCTTACTTAACATTATCCAGAAGTCAGAGAATCTCAATGTACTCTATCTTATTAGACTTGGGGCTATGATCTTTCGTAGAGCAAAGCAATTCTCACATATCTACCTCATTATGCACTGGGCAATGGTTCTTTGAAAATTATAATCAATAAATTTGACAACAAAAAAAAGATTGTTACCTACCACCCACATAATGCCCAGCACTGCTAATAAGTATGGCAATACCCATATTGCTTGCCATGGTCATGGATACGAGTATTTGTGACATTTGTCCTGCTATCCTTCTCGCTGTTCATCCTTTGGCATGTGTAAAATAATTGACATTCAGCAAAACAAACACGAATTAGGCATAAAGTACTTTGGATGCTTGGACAGTGGTGGGTTGATCTGTTTCATGTGTGTAACAACATTTTCAGTTGTTGCCACTGCAACTGCCACTGTCATTGCCACACGCCCTAAAATAACTGCTGCTGCAATTGTTGCCTTAACATGATGATCATATCATCAGCCATACACACAGATGACACATAGTTGGGTTGAGCATGTGAGTAAATTGTCCAAGCTTGTGGTTGTTGCCCGGGTCCATGCTGTATGAACGGCCTGTGAAATTACCACCACACACACACACACACACATATATAGACACATATAAATGTCTAAAGTGCGTAAATATGTGTTGGCCCAACAAAACACAGTTGTCTATCAAGCGAACAGGCCGATTGAGGCAATACAATGTCCTTAACAGGGGGAATATCCTGGTCAGAAGACTATTTAAACTCAACCAGAGTTGCCATGAGTAGGGGGCACCATGGTGCAGGGGTTAGCATGTTCTCCAATGATGCCGAACATCTTTGTTCGAAACCTGGCGTGAACATCACAGAAAACTTTCATCTGTGGTTATCCCCTTACTAATGCTGGCTACATTTGCGAAGTATTCTGCCATGTTAGAGGCCACCGTAGCGCAGGGGTCCGCCAATGACGCTTAACACCTGGGATCCAATCTTGGCGAGAACATCGGAAAACAAGTAAAAGCGTGCTAAGTTCGGCCGAGTCGTCACGTCATGCCAAATTTCTGCCAAATCGGATAGGAATTGCGCCCTCTAGAGGCTCAAGAAGTCAAGACTCCAGATCCGTTTATATGACAGCTATATCAGGTTATAAACCGATTTGAACCACACTTCAAACAGTTATTGGAAATGATAAAAAAACAACTCGTGCAAAAGTTCAGCCAAATCGGATGAGATTTGCGCCCTCTAGTGACCCAAAAAGTCAAGATCCAAGGTCGGTTTATATTACAGCTATATCAAAATATGGACTATCGGTCCATTTACAATCCCAACAAACCTACACCAATAAGAAGTATTTGTGCAAAACTTCAAGCGGCTAGCTTTGGAGTATAGGCTGATTGGGATTGTAAATGGGTCAAATCGGTTCATGTTTTGATATAGCTCCCATAGTAACCGATCTCCCGATTATAGTCCTCGAGCTTCTAGAGAGCGCAGTTTTTATTCGATTTGGTGAAATTTTGTACTATGACGTTTTGTATGACATTCAACAAATATGCCAAGTATGGTCCGAATGGGTTAAAAATCTGATATAGCTCCCATATAAATTGATCTCCCGATTATGCGGTTTGGCTGAAATTTTGTACTATGACGTTTTCCATAACACTCACCAGATGTGGCGAGTATGATCTGAATCAGTCTTCAACCTGATAAAGCTCCCATACAAACCGGTCACCAGATAATATTTCTTGAACCACTAGAGGGCTTGATTCTTATCCGATTTGTTTAAAATGTTGCACAAGGACTCCTCCTATGGCCTCTTACATACATAAGTGCTAAGTATAGTCGGAATCAGTTCAAAACCTGATAGCTCCCATATAAACCGATATCCCGATTACATTTTCTATACGTATAACACCTCAAAATATTGATCTAGGACCCCATAAAGTATATATATATTCTAGGTCGTCTCGACATTCTGAGTCAAACTAGCCATGTCTGTCCGTCCGTCTGTCGAAATCACGATAGCCGTCGAAAGCGTAAGACTAGCCGCTAAAAATTTTGCCCAAATACTAAATATTGATGTAGGTTGTTGGGCATTACAAATGAGCCATATCGGTTCAGATTTTGATATAGCACCCACATAAACCGATCTTCCGATTTGACTTCTTAAACCCCTAGAAGACGCAATTTTTGTTCTATTTGGCTGAAATTTTGCACATACAGTTCTGCTATGACTAAAACGGTCTAAATCGGTCAAGGATCTGATGTAGCTCCCATATAAACCGATATCCCGATTTGACTTCTTGTACTTCTGGAAGCCTCAATTTTTGGCTGAAATTTTGCACATAGTGCTCTGTTAAGGCTTTCAACAACTGTACCAAGTACGGTTCGAATCGGTCTATAACCTGATATAGCTCCCATATAAGCCGATCTCCTGATTTGACTTTCTGAGTCTCTGGAAGCCGCAACTTTTGTCCGATTTGGCTGAAATTTTGCACGTAGTGTCTTTTTGTGACTTCCAACAACTGTGTCAAGTACGGTCTGAATCGGTTTGTAAGCTGATATAGCTCCCATATAAACCGATCGCCCGATTTGATTTCTTGAGTCTCTGGAAGCCGCAATTTTTGTCCGATTTGACTGAAATTTTGTACAACGGCTTCTTCCATGACCTTCAATATACGTGTCAAATATGGTCTGAATCGGTCTATAGCCTGATACAGCTCCCCTATAAACCGATCTCCCTACTTTACTTTTTGAGCCCCTAAAAGACCCAATTCTTATTCGATTTCGCTGAAATTTAACACACAGACTTCTACTGTGGTCTCCAACACTTAATTCAATTAGCATAGCAATTCTTTTCTTTTATCCTTTATTTGTCTTAAAAGAGATACCGTGAAAGAACTCGACAAATGCGATCAATGGTTGAGGGTATAGAAGATTCGGCCCGGCCGAACTTAGCACCCTTTTACTTGTTTTATTTTATTTCATTTTATTTTATTTTATATTTATTTTATTTTATTTTATTTTATTTTATTTTATTTTATTTTATTTTATTTTATTTTATTTTATTTTATTTTATTTTATTTTATTTTATTCTATTATATTATATTATATTAAATTTTATTTTATTTTATTTTATTTTATTATACCCTTCACCATAAGATGGGGGGTATACTAATTTCGTCATTCTGTTTGTAACTACTCGAAATATTCGTCTGAGATCCCATAAAGTATATATATTCTTGATCGTCGCGACATTTTATGTCGATCTAGCCATGTCCGTCCGTCTGTCCGTCCGTCCGTCCGTCTGTCCGTCCGTCCGTCCGTCCGTCCGTCCGTTTGTCTGTCGAAAGCACGCTAACTTCCGAAGGAGTAAAGCTAGCCGCTTGAAATTTTGCACAAATACTTCTTATTAGTGTAGGTTGGTTGGTATTGTAAATGGGCCATATCGGTCCATGTTTTGATATAGCTGCCATGTAAACCGATCTTGGGTCTTGACTTCTTGAGCCTCTAGAGTGCGCAATTCTTATCGGATTGGAATGAAATTTTGCACTACGTGTTTTGCTGTGATATCCAACAACTGTGCCAAGTATGATTCAAATCGGTGCATAACCTGATATAGCTGCCATATAAACCGATCTTGGGTCTTGACTTCTTGAGCCTCTAGAGGGCGCAATTCTTATCCGATTGAAATGGAATTTAGCACGACGTGTTTTGTTGTTATATCCAACAACTGTGTCAAGTATGGTTCAAATCGGTTCATAACCTGATATAGCTGCCATATAAACCGATCTTGGGTCTTGACTTTTTGAGCCTCTAGAGGGCACAATTCTTATCCGATTTGAATGAGTTTTCGCACGAGGTATTTCGTCATGATATCCAACAACTGTGCCAAGTTTGGTTGAAATCGGTCCATAACCTGATATAGCTGTCATATAAACAGATCTGGGGATTTGACTTCTTGAGCTTCTAGAGGGCGCAATTCCTATCCAATTTGAATGAATTTTGGATTTGGCTGAAATTTTGCATGACGTATTTTATTTTTACTTTCAACAACTGTTTCAAATAAGGTTCAAATCGGTTCATAACCTTATATAGCTGCCATATAAACCGATCTGGGATCTTGACTTCTTGACCCCTAGAGGTCGCAATTATTATCCGATTTGCCTGAAATTTTGTACGACGGATCCTCTCATGACCATCAACAAACGTGTTAATTATGGTCTGAATCGGTCTATAGCCCGATACAGATCCCATATAAATCGTTCTCTCTATTTTACTTCGTGAGCCCCAATGGGCGCAATTCTTATTCGAATTGGCTGAAATTTTACACAGGTCTCCAACATATAATTTAATTGTGGTCCAAACCGGACCATATCTTGATATCGTTTTAATAGCAGAGCAACTCTTTTCTTATATTCTTTTTTGCCTAAGAAGAGATGCCGGGAAAAGAACTCGACAAATGCGATCCATGGTGGAGGGTATATAAGATTCGGCCCGGCCGAACTTAGCACGCTTTTACTTGTTTTATTTTATTTTATTTTACGTTATTTTATTTTATTTTATTTTATTATACCCTCCACCATAAGATGGGGGGTATACTAATTTCGTCATTCTGTTTGTAACTACTCGAAATATTCGTCTGAGACCCCATAAAGTATATATATTCTTGATCGTCGTGACATTTTATGTCGATCTAGCCATGTCCGTCCGTCTGTCCGTCCGTCCGTCCGTCCGTCTGTCTGTCGAAAGCACGCTAACTTCCGAAGGAGTAAAGCTAGCCGCTTGAAATTTTGCACAAATACTTCTTATTAGTGTAGGTCGGTTGGTATTGTAAATGGGCCATATCGGTCCATGTTTTGATATAGCTGCCATATAAACCGATCTTGGGTCTTGACTTCTTGAGCCTGTAGAGTGCGCAATTCTTATCCGATTGGAACGAAATTTTGCATGACGTGTTTTGCTATGATATCCAACAACTGTGCCAAGTATGGTTCAAATCGGTCTATAACCTGATATAGCTGCCATATAAACCGATCTTGGGTCTTGACTTCTTGAGCCTCTAGCGTGCGCAATTCTTATCCGATCAGAATGAAATTTTGCACAACGTGTTTTGTTATGATATCCAACAACAGTGCCAAGTATGGTTCGAATCGGTCCATAACCTGATATAGCTGCCATATAAACCGATCTTGGGTCTTGACTTCTTGAGCCTCTAGAGTGCGCAATTCTTATCCGATTGAAATGAAATTTTGCACGACGTGTTTTCTTATTATATCCAACAACAGTGCCAAGTATGGTTCAAATCGGTCCATAACCTGATATAGCTACCATATAAACCGATCTTGGGTCTTGACTTCTGGAGCCTCTAGAGTGCGCAATTCTTATCCGATTGGAATGGAATTTCGCACGACGTGTTTTGTTATGATACCCAACAACTGTGCCAAGTATGGTTCTAATCGGTCCATAACCTGATATAGCTACCATATAAACCGATCTTGGGTCTTGACTTCTTGACCCTCTAGAAGGCACAATTCTTATCCGATTTGAATGAATTTTTGCAAGAAGTGTTTCGTTATGATATCCAACAACTGTGCCAAGTATGGTTCAAATCGGTTCATAAACTGATATAGCTGTCATATAAACAGATCTGGGGATTTGATTTCTTGAGCTTCTAGAGGGCGCAATTTCTATCCGATTTGGCTGAAATTTTGCATGACGTATTTTATTTTTACTTTCAACAACTGGATCAAATAAGGTTCAAATCGGTTCATAACCTGATATAGCTGCCATATAAACCGATCTGGGATCTTGACTTCTTGACCCCTAGAGGTCGCAATTATTATCCGATATGCCTGAAATTTTGTACGTTGGATCCTCTCATGACCATCAACAAACGTGTTTATTATGGTCTGAATCGGTCTATAGCCCAGATTCCATATAAATCGTTCTCTCTATTTTACTTCGTGAGCCCCAATGAGCGCAATTCTTATACGAATTGGCTGAAATTTTACACAGGTCTCCAACATATAATTTAATTGTGGTCCGAACCGGACCATATCTTGACATCGTTTTAATAGCAGAGCAACTCTTTTCTTATATCCTTTTTTGCCTAAGAAGAGATGCCGGGAAAAGAACTCGACAAATGCGATCCATGGTGGAGGGTATATAAGATTCGGCCCGGCCGAACTTAGCACGCTTTTACTTGTTTTTTTTTGTTTTATTTTATTTTATTTTATTTTATTTTATTTTATTTTATTTTATTTTATTTTATTTTATTTTATTTCATTTTATTTTATTTTATTTTATTTTATTTTATTTCATTTTATTTCATTTTATTTCATTTTATTTTATTTATTTCATTTTAGTTCACTTAATTTAAGTGATGCTGGCAACTCTGTTTATCTCAACTCATATGAACAATACGACATGGTTTACTCACTCACCCACACCGACCCACATTCATAAATGACGGAAATGTCTTACATTTGCTCATACCTATGTGACAACAACAACAACACCAAAAAAGGGAGCATCAAACACCCCACAACATTTGGACAATTGTAAACCTTTGACATTTCTTCGTCTCTCTACCCTTTCATTGGGTAGCTCCTTCTTGGCATTGGGCAACATATGAGAGTGAATTTTATCGTCTGTCCATGGTTTTTGATGTCCATTGTGGCATTATTGTTTATTTTGTGGTGGGTGGAGAAATTTGAAATATCTCACATTGTATTTGTTGTTGTTCATCTTGATGTTGGTCTCTGTTGCTGTTGTTTTTGGCTTCTGTTGCAGTTGTAAACGGAAACGGAAGCTACAGCCGCCACAAGCGGATGCTGGAAATGCTTGCTTAATGTTCACATTTACTTTCCAACAAAATGAAAAATCAATCGCCTTGCGTCCTTTCCGTTGCGAGTGGGTGCAGTGAGAATTTGACGAACAAGTCACAGGATGCATTTAAGGACTCAAGAAAGCAAAAAAAAAACAAAAATGACAACAATAATGGACATTTATTGGAATTTGGGGGTAGGGCATAAAAATTCAGCAGGTAGATTTCCTGCATATCATTGATTGAAGGAAGTTTAAAACCCAAAGATAAGCGATCTCGTTTTAGTTGTCGATTGCCTTGCTGGGCGACATCAACTAGTATTTAGAGACGTTTTGCACTGCTGGATACCTCTAAAATATTGCCAGCATTAGTAGGGGGATAACCATTGTTGAAAATCTTTATGTCTGCTCCTGGGGCCTCCAGGAGCAAATAGGCCTCAAAAAATTTCCTTGCCACCCTCGCATTATCAACTCATACTCAGGACAGTTTATATGGAAACAACTTTCATTTCAATTTCAGGCCAAACATTGAACTATCAATGGCTTGGGCAGTGGTACATCATTAAAACGTTTTCATATTAACCGGATTCTTTGACATGCCTTTTGGATACTTATACATGGAGGCCACATGGTGTTGTATTGCATAGTGGCCCACAACCACTGTGCCGAGTAACCGAGCAATTGTGGAGCGTTAAATGAATCATTGTGATTTTTGAAAAATGTTTCTACTTTGTCAGTTATGGTTGTCCACATAAACATAGTCACTGGACATTGCTTTTAGATGGGGGCATGGGCTTTCATACATACCTACATAATTGGCGAGTAGCATGTATGACAATGTTGGCGAAATATTGCAGAATGAAGCCAAGTGCAGTGCTTCTTCAATAGCAACAAAAATGAGTGATAATTAATTTTAGCTCTATGTCTCAATTAGTTTACCCGGCCACATGTAAAACCGAAAATGAAAATGACGAAATTGATATGAAGCGCAAACATGACGGGTGGTGGGAGTTGACATAGTCCCTATACTACTGCATGCACTCTGCTGTCTCAGAGTCCTTTATGCTAAAAGGACACTTAATGTGAGCATGTCTTACAATATCTGATAGATGTGGCAATTAAACTGTCACTTTAGGACATGACATAAAAGACATGGATTTTTGGGCGCTTTAAAGTAATAGACTATTACACAGAGGACAAGCAAAAGCGTTTAAATTCGAAACAAAGATGGGCGGCCCTAGAAGTGGTTCAAATCGGAGGTTTGATTTTTAAAAGGACTGTAAATAATTCGCTTCACATAAAGGAAAATTTCGACTAGTAAACTTCTTTTGTAAAAAAAGTTGAACTTTGTTTACGGTGAAAGTATTGGGTTGCCCAAAAAGTAATTGCGGATTTTTCATATAGTCGGCGTTGACAAATTTTTTCACAGCTTGTGACTCTGTAATTGCATTCTTTCTTCTGTCAATTATCAGCTGTTACTTTTAGCTTGCTTTAGAAAAAAAGTGTAAAAAAAGTATATTTGATTAAAGTTCATTCTAAGTTTTATTAAAAATGCATTTACTTTCTTTTAAAAAATCCGCAATTACTTTTTGGGCAACCCAATAGTTATTCTATTTGTAACACATCAAAATATTGGCCCTACTTTACTTTCATTGGCCATGTCAGAACATTTGTTCCACTAGCCGAACGTAGAATAACGGTCCAAGCGCCTCGATCTTCTGCGCTCATTCTAAAATCTCTGACACCAAGTTTCGAGATGTCTCCCACCTCTTGATCTTTCCATAGGGCTTTTGCTCGTCCCGGTACCACCGTATTTGCCTTCAAAAGACTTCTTTGCTGGAGCTTCTTCATCCATTCTGACAACATGACGTAGCCAACGCAGCAGCTGTATTTTGATACGTGTAACTATGCTATCGCCCCGGTAGTCGAGTTGGTAGCGTGCTTGGATTACCAGTGCAGGGGTCGTGGGTTCGATTCCCGCCAGAAGCCTTGGTCGTCTGTCGCTACTGTGGTATCACAATGGACTTAAAATTGTCCAAGTGAGTCTGTAAAGGACTACCACTCTCACCTAACCTAACTATGCTATCGTCGTCATACAAATGCAAATTTTTCGCACTAAGGAACAGGGGCAAACTTCTCACATATCAATGAGAGCAGTCCGCTTCAAGTTTAAGCTCAATAATAAGAGGCCAGCATTCGGAGATGTACAGGAGCCGGAATGAAGACCGAGAAATTCTGCCAAAGATTTGGTTTTGATGCAGGCACATCTTTACATTTTACCCAGCTGCTTCTGTCCAATGATGGCGGCGAAGAGGATACTGCAGAACCAATCCCTTATGATGGTATAAAATGTATACCTCCTAGTCAAAACGAGGTCCACGTTGCAGTTGTTAGGAGGGGAAAACCACCGCTGAAAACCATCGTCGTCCTACAGCTCTTGGTTTATTCGACGTTCATATTCTCCACTAACGCAAACGGAGTCCATATATTTTACGAATAATCTTTCCCTCAAACACTCCAAGTACTGTCTCGCTGGTTTTTCAAACTACAGATGCCTCGGATCCATATAACAACACGGATAGCATCAGTGTCTTACATAGTGTAATCTTCGGCTGTCGAGAGGTCACCTTGTTTCTAAACTGCCTTCTCAATCCAAAGTAGCATATGTTTGCCAGTATTATTCTTCGTTTTAACTCAAAACTGATGTCATTCGTTTCGGTTACGACGATGCCGAGGTAGCTAAAGTTGCTGACTATCTCAAAGTTATGGTTCCCAACTTTCTCCATTTTCTTTATCTGCTTAGTTGTGCTAGGCGTTTTGGGAGTTAAAACCATCCATGTCGTCTTATCTCCATTTACTGCCAGACCTCTTTTTTACTGACTCTCTTTCGATTCTTTCAAAGGCTGCAGTTACTACCTCCGGTGACCGACCTATGATAACGTTATCGTCGGCATAGGCGAGTAGCATGTGTCTCTTGTGCCTAGTGTGCCATATCTATTTAAATCTGCATTTCGTAAAATCTTCTCCTCCAGGACATTGAAGAGATCACACGAAAGGCTGTCTCCTTGTCTGAAACCTCGTTTGGTATTGAATGGTTCCGAGAGATTTTTCCTATTCTTACTGAGAACCGCATATCAGCAATTGTCATCCTGCAAAGTCTTATTAATTTTGCAGGGATACCAAACTCAGACATGGCTTGAAATACCTTGGAACGTAAAGGGCTATCGAAAGCGGCTTTGTAGTCAACCAGAAGATGGTTGGTATTGGTATTTTCTTCTCCGAGTTTTTTTCATGATTTGGCGCAGTATGAATATCTGGTCTATGATGGATTTACCAAGTCTAAGGCCGAATTATCGCCTTGACTTTAGGTTTTACTCATTCACACAGTACGCTTGAAAAACAATAAGGCAGCAGGAGCCGATGGGTTGCCGGCTGAACTGTTTAAGACCGAAAGCAACGCGCTTATTAGGCGTATGCATCAACTTGTCTACGCGGTTTGGCTTGAAGAACGCATACACGATGGTGCTGAGATTTCCATCATCGTGTATGCGTTCTTCTAGCCAAACCGTGTAGACAAGTTGATGCATACGCCTTATAAGCGTGTTGCTTTCGGTCTTAAACAGTTCAGCCGGCAACCCATCGGCTCCTGCTGCCTTATTGTTTTTCAACCGGGTTACTGCAACGTGGGCCACGTTTTGACTAGGAGGTATACAAGAAAGGAGGCAGGACGTAATGTGCCAACTACAGAGGAATAAGTCTCCTCCCCCATCGCATACAAGATAAGCGTTGCTTTCGATCTTAAACAGTTCAGCCGGCAACCCATCGGCTCCTGCTGCCTTAATGTTTTTTAACCGGGTTACTGCAACGTGGATCTCGTTTTGACTAGGTGGTACACCTCTTCGCCTCCATCATTGGACACCAGCAGCTGGGTAAAACGTTCTTTCCATATCCTCTGCACACTAACTGTATCAGTTACCGGATTTCCTTCTTTGTCTCTACAGGAAGATGTGCCTGCATCAAAGCCATCGATTTGATGTTTAATTCTTTGGTAGAAGTTGTGGTCTTCATTCTGACTCCTGTACATTTTCGGACTTCATTCTTACTCCAGTACATCTCAATTCGCTCACACTCTTGCCTTTCCATTACCTTTGTCTTTCTGCGGAATAGACGTTTCTCTTTTCTCCTTTTCTGTCGATACCTCTCCTTAACCTGGCGCGTTGCTACTGATTGCAGGGTTGCTCTATGTGCCGCATTCTTGACTTCAGTAGCATCTCGCAAACTCTTAGTCGTATCATGGGTTTCTTGAGGAAGGCTTCCGTTATCCATTTACGAATTTTGCGGGATTTTCCATGGAGTGGGCAATGGTTCGCCACTGCGCCATTATATCATCGAAAAGAGGGGTGCTTTCATCAAGCATTTGAGTTAGTCGAATGGAGTATGCCGTTGCCATCTGTTGTGTTTGCATCTTTACAATATCCAGCTTCTGTGCAGTGTCAGATCGTACTCTCCTCGCCATGTTCAAACGTGTGCGAACCTTTGCTGCAACCAGGTAATGATCCGAATCTATATTCGCTCCACGGATCGATCGTACATCTAACACGCTGGACGATTTTAATATCATTGGCGGAGCAGCTGTTGTACTCTCTCTCTAGGCGCTCGTAGAAAATATCCTTGGTCTGCTTGTCCTTGTTTTCCGTCAGGCCATGGGCACTAATAAGGCTGATGTTGAAGAATTTGGTTTTTATGCGGATTGTGGCTAGCCTCTCATCCACCGGAGTAAAGCTGGAGACAAGGTGTTTCAGACTTCGACTAACTACAAATCCACAGCCAAATTCATGCCTTGTGTTATGAGCAGCTGTAGTATAGTTCCTCACTGTTTGGTGTTGTAATGAAGCCATTCCCAGTCCATCGCACTTCTAATACATCCGCCAGCGCGCATACCACACCTTCTCTATAAAGAAAGCGGACATTCTAGGTGCAGATCCGCAAATTATGGTCCTTTTTTCGTTTGCGTGGATCGTCAACGTTGGGGGGGGGGGGGGGGGGTCCGTTTTTACTATTCCTTTGTTTCTCATAAAAGTTCTCAGTTTTCCGGGGGCGGTTTACTGGCCCAGCGCTCCAACCGCTTGGGTTTTGTGGGATTGCACATGAATCCGTCATTGTGGAGAGCCGCTTGCTTCAAGATCCGAACAGACACTGATGTTGGCCATTGGTTATTTGAAGGCGCCAATAACTCGCCTTGTCATCTCGAGTATCATTGGCACTCAGTATTTGTTTAAGAGCCAGTGCCACCTGACTCCTCACTGAGACTCTCCTCTCGAAAATCGCTGACTGCCGCGGACGCATTTGCAGCTACTCCGCATAAAAACGGAGCTTTCCAACATCCGCAACCTGTGGACGCGCCCGGTAGCTTTCAGCTAAGCTTCCCGTGATAACGATGGGCACCACACAAGTCGCAGCTCGAAGTTCCAGCCTATGCGGTGCTCATAGTCATTCCGTATCGGCCGAGTGCGTATACTACACCGTCTCTGTAAAGAGTACGGACATTCCAGGAGCAGATACGCAAATCATGGTCTTAAAAACGTTTTCGGGGTCCTCAACATAAGGAGGATCCGTTTTTAATCTTCTTCGTCGTTTAGTTTGGAACCATCCGTATAGGAGTCTATGTAACTTTTGTTACCAGGGATATCGTAGTTCCAATCGGTTCTATCAGGAATAGTGGTACAGTACTTTTTATCAAAAAGCGACTCAGGTAGGGTGTATTCCACACTACCTGGAACATCGGATATTGTATCAAGGATAACACAGTGTCCATGAGAAAGCTTCCTTAACCTAACCAGAGGCATAAGATGTAGCATTAAATTCAGTGCATCAGATGGTGTCGTCCTCAGTGTGGCTGTTGTGCACAAATAAGCCATCATTTGGATCCGGTTAAGCAATGAGCAATAGGTGGACTTTTAAAGCGCCGTCCACCCGGCCACAACACCATATAGCATTATAGGTCTGACAACTGCAGACACGCGGTCTAAAGCCCCAACTTTTGCCAATGGCTCTCTTGCAGGTGTATAGAGCAAGAATTGCCTTTCTTGCCCTTTCCTGATCAATACTTCGAGGTGTTACAAACGAGATGACGAAATTTGTATACCCCCATCCTATGGTGGAGGTTTTAATAAAATTCAAATCTATTAAATCCTGAGGTGAGCTTTAATTTACAGACATCTTTGACATTTTAAAGAGCTTTAAAATTTTTTTAAAATTCACCTGTTCCCCATTTTTTTTTTTGGTTTCCTACCTTTATTGTTGCTGCTGTTGTTGTTGTTGTTTTTCACAGAGAGCGATGTAATATTTCGGTCCTTTAGTTATTCCGTTATTGTACCCCAAAGTAAAGTAAAATAATTCGTAGCAACGTAGCAATAAGAAATTCAATTGTTTTTCTTCATTTATTTGGTGGAAGGGGGACGAGGGATTTGTTGTTAGTTACTGCGGTATGAAGAGCTCTTCAGTCAAACCACCTTACCACATCTCACACCACAGGGAAATTCTCCAGCATACGACCATCCTGCCGCAACGTTAATCTCCGTTTGCCATTGACTGGTTTTTTCTTTTCGTTTGCCACAATAAAAAACAGATTTGTTTCAAGAAAAAAACTCAAATAACACAAACGCAGAGGGGAACAGGGAAAAATAAACACAACAATACAACTAGCATGTCATAAAAATTTCGACTGTGTCCCAATGCAAGGTAAGACACCGAGCTACAGAATTTAAATAAAACAAGTGAAAGCGTGCTTAGTTCGCCGGGCTGAATCTTGGGAACCCACCACCATGAATCGCATCGGTTGAGTTCTATCCGCGGTATCTCTTTTTAGGCAAACAAAGAATATTGAATAAGAACTGTTATGCTATTGGAGCTATATCAAGTTATAGTCCGATTCGGACCATAAATGGATGCTGAACATTGTAGAAGTCATTATGTAATATTTCAGTTCATTCGGATGAGAATTGCTCCTTGTAGGGGCTCAAGAAGCAAAATCGGGAGATAGGTTTATATGGGAGATCTATCAGGCAATAGACCGATTCAGACCATATTTGATACGTATGTTGAAGGCCATGAGATAAGCCGTTGTACAAAATTTCAGCCAAATATGATGATAATTGCGCCCTCTAGAGGCTCAAGAAGTCAAGATCTCAGATCGGTTTACATGGCAGCTATATCAGGTTATTGACCGATTTGAATCATACTTAGCACAGTTGTTGGAAGTCATAACAAAACACCTCACGCAAAATTTCAGCCAAATCGAATGAGAATTGCGCCCTCTAATGGCGAAAGAAGTCAAGATCCAAGATCGGTTTATATGACAGCTATACCAGATTAAGAACCGATATCAGGCATATTTAACACAGTTGTTGGAAATGATACCAAAACACCACGTGCAAAATTTCAGTTAAATCGGATGAGAATTGCGCCCTCTAGAGGCTCAAGAAGTCAAGATCCAAGATCGGTTTATATGACAGCTATACCAGATTATTAACAGATTTGAATCATACTTAACGCAGTAGTTGGAAATGATACCAAAACACCTCATGCAAAATTTCAGCCAAATCGGACTAAAATTGCGCCCTCTAGAAGCTCAAGAACCGATTTCCGACATACTTAACGCAGTTGTTGGAATTTATACCAAAACACTATGTGTACAATTTCAGCCAAAACGGATGAGAATTGCGCCATCTAGCGGTTGAAGAAGTGAAGATCCAAGATCGATTTATATGACAGCAATACCAGATTATAAACCGATTTGCGCCATACTAAGCACAGTTATTGCAAGTCATAACAAAACATTTTATGCTAAATTTCAGTCAAATCGGATGAAAATTGCGCCCTCTAGCGGCTCAAGAAGTCGAGACTCAAGATCGGTTTATATGACAGCTATACCAGATTATGAACCGATTTGCGCCATACTAAGCACAGTTGTTGGAAGTCATAACAAAACACGTCTTGCAAAATTTCAGTCAAGTCGGATGAGAAATGCGCCCTCTAGAGGCTCAAAAAGTCAAGACCCAAGATCGGTTTATATGACATCTATACCAGATTATAAACCGATTTCAGTCATACTTAACACAGTTGTTGGAAGACATAACATAATACCTCATGCAAAATTTCAGTCAAATCGGATGAGAATTGCGCCCTCTATTGGCTAAAGAAGTCAAGATCCAAGATCGGTTTATATGACAGCTACACCAGATTTTGAACCGATTTCGGTCACACTTAACACAGTTTTTGGAAGTGATACCAAAACACTATGTGCACAATTTCAGTCAAATCGGATGAGAATTTCGCCTTCTATTGGCTAAGGAAGTCAAGATCCAAGATTGGTTTATATGGCAACTATATCAGGTTATAGACCGATTTGAACCATGCTTAGCACAGTTGTTGGAAATGATACCAAAACACTATGTGCACAATTTCAGTCAAATCGGACGAGAATTGCGCCATCTAGGGGCTCAAGAAATCAAGAACCAAGATCGGTTTATAAGGCAGCCATATAAAAACATGGACCGATTTGGCCCATTTACAATCCCAACCGACTTACACTAATAAAAGGTATTTGTGCAAAATTTCAAGTGGCTAGCTTTACTCCTTCGAAGGTTAGCGTGCTTTCGACAAACAGACGGACGGACAGAAGGACGGACGGACAGATAGACGGACGTGGGTAGATTGACTTAAAATGCGTTACGATCACGAATAAATATTGGGTTGCCCAAAAAGTAATTGCGGATTTTTTAAAAGAAAGTAAATGCATTTTTATTAAAACTTGGAATGAACTTTAATCAAATATACTTTTTTTACACTTTTCTTCTAAAGGAAGGTAAATGTAACAGCTGATAACTGACAGAAGAAAGAATGCAATTACAGAGTCACAAGCTGTGAAACAATTTGTCAACGCCGACGATATGAAAAATCCGCAATTACTTTTTGGGCAACCCAATAAATTGTATGGGGTCTCAGACGCATATTTCGAGGAGTTACAAACAGAATGACGAAATTAGTATACCCCCATCCTATGGTGGTAACAAGTAAAAGTGTGCTAAGTACGGCCGGGGCGAATCTTGGAAACCCACCACCCTGGATTCTGCTAAAAATTTATACAAAATAAAAAAAATCATTTTTCTAATGTTCTCGCCAGGATACGAACCCAGTATCATAGGCGGTTATATTGTGTGATTTTTCTAGGAATCCCTACTCAGATTATTAAGGATAAATTATTTGAATTTATTTGTATTCGGTTTTCATTATGTGTATGCCTGTTGTCCAGTGTAATTAGAACTCTGCCGCCTTTAGTCATCTGGCGTAACGTAACGTAACGCAATGTTTTATTTTTTTTATTTTATTTTTTTTTTTTTTTTGTATTTGAAAACTCAGGAATAGCATAAAAGCGAGACTGTCATAGCAAGATACATCAGCAACATCAACATCACATCTGACATTTGTCGCTTTCTGCCCGAAAGCGTTTATTTCAATCAACTTATGTTTTGTTTTTGTTTCACAATGGCTTTTTGGCTGCTGTTTGGTGTTTTTTTTTCCAGTGCATTTGCTTTGTGCGTTTGTCTCTACGATTGTTAGGTGCGTTTGCTTATCCGTTTTGAATGTTTTGCCGAGACGGATTTGCCAAAAAAAAAACAACAACACACACACTCACAGGCCCACAATCTAGGCCGTTGTAATCGCTGGCATGAGAGGAAAAATTATTTTCCGAGAAAAAAAAACAACAAAACAAGGACTGGAATACATTTTCAAGGTTTGCCACAAACTCAAAAAAACCGTTTGTGTACGTGACAATTGATTTTCCCTCTGCCACAGAAAATAAATTCAAATTATAATAAATTTGATTCAATTTCGTGGGAAGTTCTTAATTGGGTTTAAGTACTGACTGAAAAGGAAAATGGCTTTAATAACGTTTGGAATTTTTGCTCAATTTTTAGGCCAAAAATGTTTAATTCTTATATTATCCACCAAAAGGATGTGTGATATACTAATCTAGACATTCCGTTTTTAACACCTCCCTATAAAGTATAGAAGTCACAGTCGATCTACCCATCTTCGTCCGTCCGTCTGTCCGAAATCATTTAATTAAAACTTTTCTGGGGCGTGCTTAACTCACCCCTTAGGCTTTGCTACGCTTATGGCTGCCATATAAACCGATCTCCCGGTTTGGTGTCTTGGACCCCTCGAAGCCGCAATCTGATAACAGATTTTGGTAAAAATTTTTCACATTGTGTTTTGTTACGACTTCCATCAACCCTCCCAAGTATGGTTCGAATCGTTTTGTCATTTTGAATTCCTGCAAGCCGCAATTGATGTCGGAATTGGCTAAAATTTTCACATCATCTTTTGTTATGACCCCGGCCGATACGGGATAACTATGAGCACCACTCAGGCTGTAATTTTGAGCCCCGACTTGTGTGGTGTTCATCGTTATCACGGGAAGCTTAGCTGGGAGCTACCGAGCGCGTCCACAGGTTGCAGATAGTGGAAAGCTTCGTTTTTATGCGTAGTAGCTGCAAATGAGGCCGCGGGTAGTCAGCGGCTTCGAGAGAAGGGTCTCAGTGAGGGGTCAGGTGGCACTGACTCTTATTTAAATTCTGGATGCCAATGATACTCGAGATGACAAGGCGAGTTATTGGCGCCTTTCAATAACCAATGGCCAAGATCAGTGTCTGTTCCCAGGTTAGTGGCGGCGAGCGTCGGATCTTGGAGCAAGCGCATCGCGACATGCGGGACGCTGGGCCAGTAATCCGCCCTCGTGAAATTCCAATTACTTTGTCCGGCACGGGATAGCAGTGAGCACCACACAGGCTGGAACAATGAGATTCGATCTGTGTGGTATTCAGTGCGGTCATGAGAAGCTTAGCTGAAAGCTACCGGGCCCGTCCACAGGTTGCGGATAGTGGAATGCTCCATACGGAGCAGCTGCAACTGAAGTCACGGACAATCAGAGGTATTCGAACAGAGGAGGGTCTCAGTGAGAGAATGGGCGGCACCGGATCTTGTAGAAATACTAGGTGTCTATGATGATATGACAAGGCGGGTTATTGACGCCTTTAAACAACCAATGGCCACCATCAGCGTCTGTTCCCAAGTTAGGGGCGGCTGGAGGCGAGCGTTGGATGCTGGAGCAATCGGCTGGCGCCAACCAGGGATTCGTGTGCAATACCACAAAGCCCATGCGGGGCTCTGGTCCAGTAACCCGCCCTCGTGAAATAACAATTACACGCAAACGAAAAAGGACCATGATTAAGGGATCTGCGCCTGGCATGTCCGGTCTCTAAAAAGTATGATCGAGAGCCCGGTTTTCATGGAAGAAATATCAGGTTATAGACTGATTTGGACTGTATTTGGCACAGTTTTTGGAAGTCGTAACGGAATATCGCATGCCAAATTTCAGCCAAATCGCAAGAAGTCAAAGATTGCGAAGATCAGTTTATTTGGGAGCTATATCAGGTTATAAGCCTTGTAAGGGGCATGGATGAGTCGAACTTGCCATGTCCGTCCGTCCGTCCGTCTGTTGAAATCATGATAGCGGCCGCACGCGTAGGGCTAGCTGCTTGAAATTTTGCACAGATACTTAGTATTGATGAAGGTCATGGGGGATTGCAAAATGGGTCATTTCGGTTCAGATTTGGATATAGCTCCCATATAAACCGATCTCCAGATTTGACTTCTTGAACCCCCGGAAGCCTCAATTTCAATCCGATTTGGCTGAAATTTTGCACATAGCGTTTTGTTATGACTTCCAACAATGGTAGTAAGTACGGTCTAAATTGGTCTATAAACTGATATAGCTCCCATATAAACCGATCTCCCGATATGACTTCCTGACCCCTTACAATCCGCAATTTTTGTCAGATTTGACTGAAATTTTGCACATAGTGTTTTGTTATGTCTTCCAACAACTGTGCCAAGTACGGTCCAAATCGGTCTATAACCTGATATAGCTCCCATATAAACCGATCTCTTGATTTGACTTTATGAGCCCTTGCAAGCCTAAATTTTTGTCCGATTTGGCTGAAATTTTGCATATAGTGTTCTGTTACTACTCGCAACAACTGCCCCAAATTCGGTCCAATTCGGTCTATAACTACATATAGCTCCCATATTTCAGCAGAATCCATGTTATTGGGTTTCCAAGATTCGCCCCGGCCCAACTTAGCTCGTTTGAACTTAGTTTTTGGTAAATCCAAACAATTAGTTTAAAAATTTTGTTTTTATAGGCCTTTGTTTGATTTCTTAGATTTGCTTGATTCATAAATCCAATATTTCTTGCTCTAAGACCTTTGCACATTTTCCCAATATGAACTGACCTTAATTAAAATGTAGTCCTCATCTTCCATGGCATTGTGCCATATTATTTGCCTACCAAGGTCTCCAATTACCCAGCAAACATTTTTCATTAGAATGTTTTGGAAGAGTGTTCGTCCCTGCGATGTGGAAAACAATCTTCTGGAAGATTTTACGCAATTTTTCTTCTGAATGAGTTGGGAAACACTCTTTTACGATATCATAGGATAACCCATGGAGTTTGCGGAAGTTTTAGCAACTCGATCTTCTCTTACAACCCATTGCGTTATAATCGTCCTTATGACTCATGAAACACTCTTCTAGGTTATCATTGGGCAATCCATTGCAAGTGCTAAGGTAAGGTTAGGTAAGAGTGACAGTCCTTTACAGACTCACTTAGACAATTTTAAGTCCATTGTGATGCCACAATAGCGACAGACCAAGGCTTGTGGTGGGAATCGAACCCACGACCCCTTCACTGGTAATCCAAGCACGCTACCAACTCGGTTACCGGGGCGCCCATTGCAAGTGCGAAAGTTTTAGAGATTGTTTGCGACGATTCTCTTACAATCCACTGCGTTATAATCTTCCGCATGACTCGTGAAACACTCTTCTAGGTTATCATTGGGCAATCCATTGCGTGTGCGAAAGTTTTAGCAATCGTCTTCGCGACGATTATTACGCAATCCATTTTGTTCTAATCGTCCAGAAGATTTGTTTACTAAACACTTGAGTTAACTTTTCGCGATTGTTTTTATTATCAACCTGGTGAGTTTAGGACTGTATTGTATATTTAGGATTGTATTGAATTATGTTATTCGATGTTTTGTTTTGGGGGACAACTCCACAACATCAAACACAATTCTCACTTGGCTTATATGACGATTCGTACATATATGATGAATATGAAGAGTAATAAAGAGTGATTTGTTAAGAGCTTGATAACTTTTTTTTAAAAAAAAAACGCATAAAATTTGCAAAATCTCATCGGTTCTTTATTTGAAACGTTAGATTGGTCCATGACATTTACTTTTTGAAGATAATTTCATTTAAATGTTGACCGCGGCTGCGTCTTAGGTGGTCCATTCGGAAAGTCCAATTTTGGGCAACTTTTTCGAGCATTTCGGCCGGAATAGCCCGAATTTCTTCGGAAATGTTGTCTTCCTCCCACAAAAAATAGTCTAAAGGCGTCAAATCGCATGATCTTGGTGGCCAACTTACCGGTCCATTTCTTGAGATGAATTGTTCTCCGAAGTTTTCCCTCAAAATGGCCATAGAATCGCGAGCTGTGTGGCATGTAGCGCCATCTTGTTGAAACCACATGTCAACCAAGTTCAGTTCTTCCATTTTTGGCAACAAAAAGTTTGTTAGCATCGAACGATAGCGATCGCCATTCACCGTAACGTTGCGTCCAACAGCATCTTTGAAAAAATACGGTCCAATGATTCCACCAGCGTACAAACCACACCAAACTGTGCATTTTTCGGGATGCATGGGCAGTTCTTGAACGGCTTCTGGTTGCTCTTCACTCCAAATGCAGCAATTTTGCTTATTTACGTAGCCATTCAACCAGAAATGAGCCTCATCGCTGAACAAAATTTGTCGATAAAAAAGCGGATTTTCTGCCAACTTTTCTAGGGCCCATTCACTGAAAATTCGACGTTGTGGCAGATCGTTCGGCTTCAGTTCTTGCACGAGCTGTATTTTATACGGTTTTACACCAAGATCTTTGCGTAAAATCTTCCATGTGGTCGAATAACACAAACCCAATTGCTGCGAACGGCGACGAATCGACATTTCACGGTCTTCAGCAACACTCTCAGAAACAGACGCAATATTCTCTTCTGTACGCACTGTACGCATTCGTGTGGTTGGTTTAATGTCCAATAAAGTAAACTGAGTGCGAAACTTTGTCACAATCGCATTAATTGTTTGCTCACTTGGTCGATTATGTAGACCATAAATCGGACGTAAAGCGCGAAACACATTTCGAACCGAACACTGATTTTGGTAATAAAATTCAATGATTTGCAAGCGTTGCTCGTTAGTAAGTCTATTCATGATGAAATGTCAAAGCATACTGAGCATCTTTCTCTTTGACACCATGTCTGAAATCCCACGTGATCTGTCAAATACTAATGCATGAAAATCCTAACCTCAAAAAAAATCACCCTTTACAAAAACTTTTTTTAAAGTATTTTCGTAGTTGTACCGTAGCGTACCTAGGACTTGTTTATACTTCGAAAGCCTGGCAGTAGGCAAAGGTGGTGTTTATTCCCAAACCCGGCAAGGCAAGTTATGAAGGCCTACAGGCCTATAAGCTTTACGTCCTTTCTACTCAAAACCATGGAATGCATTGTGGATGCCATGAGTAGGACATCAAGGGAACCGCTTAAATTCAAACAGCCTGGTTATGTCAAGGGAAGGTCGGTGGAAACTGCCCTGCACGAAGTTGTGCATAAAATGGAAGAATCCTTCGATGCCAAAACCTACACCCTGGCGGTATGCATTCACATCGAGGGGGCTTTTAACAATGTGCGGACCAATACACTGATCCAATCCTTAGACCAGTACCGGGTGAACCGGGTCTTTAGAGACTGGATAAACCATTTGCTAAGGAAGAGGTGGATAAATTGTGTGTCCCATGGCATAAATATAAGGGAGAAAGTGGCACAGGGCACGCCACAGGGGGGCATTTTATCGCCACTCCTTTGGGTGACCACCATAAATAACCTATGGGTTGCCCAAAAAGTAATTGCGGATTTTTTAAAAGAAAGTAAATGCATTTTTAATAAAACTTACAATGAACTTTAATCAAATATACTTTAATTACACTTTTTTTCTAAAGCAAGCTAAAAGTAACAGCTGATAACTGACAGAAGAAAGAATGCAATTACAGAGTCACAAGCTGTGAAAAAATTTGTCAACGCTTATTTGTTACTCGTCCAGGCGAGTAAAGCGCGACTCTTCTAGAAGAGTATTAAATTAATCTTCCAAAACACTTATTTGTTACTCGCCCACACGATTCTAGTGCGATTCTAAGACCTTTCAAGACTCTTCTGACTTACTCCTTGGCGACTTACTCCTTGGCGACTTACTCTTTGGCGGCTTACTCTTTGGCAACACTCTTCCTTTTTGAGCAATATTTAGTAAATATTCCAAAACACTGAATTGTTACTCGTCCAGGCGAGTAATGCGCAACTCTTCTAGAAGAGTATTTTATTAAACTTCCAAAACACTTATTTGTTACTCGCCCACACGATTCGTGCGCGATTATAAGATCTTCCAAGACTCTTCTGACTTACTCTTTGGCAACTGAACACTCTTCCAGAAGATTCATCTAGATGACACAACCTCTAACGACGGGGGAATCGTCTAAACTTCCGAAACACTTATTTGTTACTCGCCCACACGATTCTTGCGCGATTCTAAGACCTTTCAAGACTCTTCTGACTTACTCTTTGGCAACACTCTTCCTTTTAGCGCAACATTTAATAAATATTCCAAAACACTTATTTGTTACTCGTCCAGGCGAGTAATGCGCAACTCTTCTAGAAGAGTATTTTATTAAACTTCCAAAACACTTATTTGTTACTCTCCCAAACGATTCTTGCACGAATCTAAGATCTTCCAAGACTCTCCTGACTTACTCTTTGGCAACTGAACACTCTTCCAGAAGATTCGTCTAGATGACACTACCCCTTACGACGGGGGAATCGTTTACGCCTCTTAGACGTGCTAGTCCGCGATCGTAACCTTCTTCTAGAAGATTCGCGGAAGATTGTTTGGCAATCAAAAATGTTTGCAGGGTATGTATATATGAGTACTTTTGGTTCTGTGTGTGTTGGTAAAATCAATGACCAAAGTTGGAAAAAAAATAACCCCATAGTTCGCCATCAGTTCATCCTTCAAGCATACTTTGTGTGCGGTTGTTGTTGTTCCGAGCTCGCTTATTTGGCCGTTTATGAGTTTGTTTGGCTGCTTTTTGAAGTGTGTCATTGTTTGCGGCAGACTACAGAGCACAAGCTACACCAAAATGGGTTTGTTTTTCACAAAACATGGGCTTTTATTAATAAAGTTTCATCGTACTCTCACACATACATACATATAATGCCCATCCTTTATAAGGGCTTGCCGGCAAGGATGATAAGTATGAATGTAAACAAATGGCAGGCAAGAGGAGATGCTTTATTCGAGGGAAGAAAAAAAAATGAAATAAAATAAAAATGAAAGAAGGCAACAAATGTAGTTTTTCTCATATTACAATGTTTTTAGCGATAGCTCCCCTGGAAAAAAATGGATCTTGACTTTAAGTGGGCTTATTTATCATCATAGCAGTGGCATGCTCATCAACATACATCCATGGTTTTCACTCATGCTCAACATCTTGACTATTGAAATGAAGAACTACTATCTTTGGCAACATAGCGGAGCATATGTGTGTATGAGAAGGCCATTGAAGTAAGAGGGGCCTAACCCAATTCAAGGCATTCGCTATCAAAGTAGCTACTGACTGCTCAAACTGTACCATAGGAATTACCTTTGTGTTATTTTTTGCTGCTATTCCTAACCAATAGGTTATTTGTAGTACAGGAATACCAATTGAAGATAGGTTAAGCAGCACTTGCCTTTATGACCCCATATTGTAATATGAAAGCATATTTGCAGTATGCATGGAAATGTATTTCTTTCAAAGGCTATTGGGAACTGTATTGGCTTGTATTTGAAAGAAACTGGTTTAACCCCAAATATTAAGTACTAGTACACATTCTGGCAAAAGGTGATTACAAATATCGAAACTTAAATCCATGGTGATAGAGAGTTAACCAAGAATCCTCCCTTTTTGCTTATGAAAGTTATGCAATTAAGGCTAATACAAGCCTTGCTTCAGTAAATCTTAGCGTCTATTACCAAGTTGGTATCTTCTCCGATCTTGTTGATCGGTGGAGTTTTGGTGTTTCTTCATAGAGGTCTGCATAAATTGAGGTTAGGTGGTAGGGCACGAAGCTAGAAACCTCGGTTACTAGTCGCTTCACTCCTATGCTTTAGCTTCCTAGATATTCAGCCTAGAAGAAGATAGGAGAGTTAAGAAAATGGAGAAGCATAGATAGACATATGCCACACCGTGGAACAAGATAACAGAAGCGACAAGTAAAAGCGGGCCACCATGGATTCTGCTAAAATATGGGAGGTATATCTAGTTATAGACTGAATTGGACCGTATTTGGGGCAGTTTTGGAGTCATAATAGAACACTATATGCAAAATTTCAATCAAATCGGACAAAAACCGCCGGCTTGTAAGGGCTCAAGAAGTCAAATCGCGAGATCGGTTTATATGGGAGCTATATCATGTTCTTGACCGACTTGGACCGTACTTGGCGTATTTGTTGGAAGTTATAATGGAAAAGCACATGCAAAATTTCATCCACTTCGGATGACAATTGCGGCTTCTAGGGGCTCAGGAAGTCAAATCGGGAGATCGGTTTATATGGGAGCTATATCAGGTTATAAACCGACTTGAACCGTACTTGGCACAGCTGTTGAGAGTCATAACAAAACACTTTATGCAAAATTTCAGCCAAATCTGACAAAAATTGAGGCTTCCAGGGGCTCAAGAAGTCAAATCGGGAGATCGGTTTATATGGGAGCTATATCAGGTTCTTGACCGATTTGGGCCATATTAAACACAGTTGTGGAAAGTCATAGCAGCATACCATGTACAAAATTTTAGTCAAATCGGTTGAAAATTGCGGCTTCCAGGGGCTCAAGAAGTCAAATCGGGAGATCGGTTTATATGCGAGCTATATCATGTTCTTGACCGACTAGAACCGTAATTGGCACAGTTGTTAGGAGTCATAACAGAAAACTTTATGCAAAATTTCAGCCAAATCTGACAAAAAATGCTGCTTCCAGGGGCTCAAGAAGTCAAATCGGAAGATCGGTTTATATGGGAGCTATATCAGGTTATAGACCGAATTGAACCGTACTTGGCACAGCTGTTGAGAGTCATAACAGAACACTTTATGCAAAATTTCAGCCAAATCTGACAAAAATCGAGACTTCCAGGGGCTCAAGAAGTCAAATCGGGAGATCGGTTTATATGGGAGCTATATCAGGTTCTTGACCGATTCGGACCGTACTTTTTATACCCTCCACCATAGGATGGGGTATACTAATTTCGTCATTCTGTTTGTAACTACTCAAATATATATCTGAGACCCCACAAGGTATATATATTCTTGATCGTCGCGACATTTTATGTCGATCTTGCCATGTCCGTCCGTCTGTCCGTCCGTTTGTCTGTCGAAAGCACGCTAACTTCCGAAGGAGTAAAGCTAGCCGCTTGAACTTTTGCACAAATACTTCTTATTAGTGTAGGTCGGTTGGGATTGTAAATGGGTCAAATCGGTCCATGTTTTGATATAGCTGCCATATAAACTGATCTTGGGTCTTGACTTCTTGAGCCTCTAGAGGGCGCAATTCTCGTCAGATTTGACTGAAATTTTGCACGTAGTATTTTGATATCACTTCCAACATTTGCGCGAGGTATGGTTCAAATCGGTTCATAATCATGTATAGGTGCCATATAAACCGATCTTGGGTCTTGACTTCTTGAGCCTCTAGAGTGCGCAATTCTTATCCGATTGGAATGAAATTTTGCACGACGTGTTTTGTTATGATATCCAGTATCTGTGTCAAGTATGGTTCAAATCGGTCCATAACCTGATATAGCTGCCATATAAACCGATCTTGGGTCGTGACTTCTTGAGCCTCTAGAGTGCGCAATTCTTATCCGATTGGAATGAAATTTTGCACGACGTGTTTTGTTATGATGTCCAACAACTGCGCCAAGTATGGTTCAAATCGGTTCATAACCTGATATAGCTGCCATATAAACCGATCTTGGGTCTTGACTTCTTGAGCCTCTAGTGGGCGCAATTCTTATCCAGGTTGAAAAGAGTGTGCAGATATTAATTCGCCCCATGCCGCTATGGACATACACCTAAGCCAGTAATCGGCTTGTTGTGCACTCTAAAAAACTATAAGGTAACCTCTAAAAAGAAAATTTTAAGTTAGGAATTCCGTGCTGCTTACAAAATCCTTAATTGTTTTCAATACCACTCCCCTAAGTTGGTTCATGTCTGGTATTGTGTCTCCACCTAAGTGCCGGTATCAGTTAGACGCGCAAGCCGGGTAATGACAAAGAAAATGCTCCAATGTCTCAAGTTTATTGCCGGCAGTCCTCTGTCCTTCACCGTCAAATCTATTCAGTTATGGTCACTGTGAGCCCTCGTAAGTATTGCTCAAAATGTTAAATACGACCAGCAATCATTTTATGCTCACCAACAAAAACACTTACAAGTGCTCAACGAATTTAAAAGAGTAAAATTTTGGTCGCTGAGAGCCGTAAGCGTCAACAACAATTGCTGGTATAAGGTGGGAGCTTACCATGTGCACTTATTTTTAAGGTGACCTGCTGCTGTTCTCTAGTACGAGTGTCGAAGGATCACTTTCAAATTTCGTAAATTGTGGGTAAGAAATGCGGCTTTTGTGCGTTTAACGCCTTCAATCGGAAAATAGAGATATATGGCACCAACATACAAAACTGGTCGGATCTGGTACATATTCTGATGTTGAGGGCTTCATGCAACTCGCTATTACGGCGAAAATGGAGGTAAATGCTCATTTTATATGTAACAATCCGATGAAAATTGGATAACTTAAGCTCCCAAATTCGGCACAGACATTGAGTGGTCTAATATTTATGTCACTATTAAATTTTGTAGAACAAAATATTGGTCTTTTTGGCAGTTGTATCCAATTATAAACTGATCTGAACCATATTAAAGTCGGATATCGTGATGTTCAGAAAAACTCACTGTTTCAAATTTCAACGAAATCGGATAATAAATAAAGAATGTATGAGCTTCAGTCCCCTTATAGGCAGATCGCTCTATATGGCAGTTATATCTAAATATAGTAAGATCAGAACCATATTTAGGTCGGATGTTGGGAGGTGTTAACCTACTCACTGTTTTAAATTCCAGCGAAATCGGGTAATAAATAAAGCTTTTATGGGCTTCAGACCCTTTATTGGAAGATTGGTCTATATGGGAGCTATATCTAAATGTAGTCCGATCTGTACCATATTTAGGTCGGATGTTGGAAGGTCTTAATCTACTCACTGTTTCAAATTTCAGCGAAATTGGGAAATAAAGATTTTATGGCCTTCAGATCCTTTATCGAGAGATCGGTCTATATGGCAGCTATACCTAAATATAGTCAGATTTGATCCATATTTAGGTCATATAAAGGGTGATTTTTTTGAGGTTAGGATTTTCATGCATTAGTATTTGACAGATCACGTGGGATTTCAGACATGGTGTCAAAGAGAAAGATCATGAATAGACTTACTAACGAGCAACGCTTGCAAATCATTGAATTTTATTACCAAAATCAGTGTTCGGTTCGAAATGTGTTCATTCACCGTAACGTTGCGTCCAACAGCATCTTTGAAAAAATACGGTCCAATGATTCCACCAGCGTACAAACCACACCAAACAGTGCATTTTTCGGGATGCATGGGCAGTTCTTGAACGGCTTCTGGTTGCTCTTCACTCCAAATGCGGCAATTTTGCTTATTTACGTAGCCATTCAACCAGAAATGAGCCTCATCGCTGAACAAAATTTGTCAAAATTTGAACACATTTCGAACCGAACACTGATTTTGGTAATAAAATTCAATGATTTGCAAGCGTTGCTCGTTAGTAAGTCTATTCATGATGAAATGTCAAAGCATACTGAGCATCTTTCTCTTTGACACCATGTCTGAAATCCCACGTGATCTGTCAAATACTAATGCATGAAAATCCTAACCTCAAAAAAATCACCCTTTATAATGAGGCTTAAAGTAACCCACCGTTTCAAATTTCAGCGTAATCGTTTAAAAAATAAAGCTTTTATGGGCTTCAGACCCTTAATCGGCAGATCGGTGTATGTGGGAGCTATATCTAAATGTAGTCCGATCCGTATCATATTTGGGTCCCATGTTAGGAGGCACAAAACTACTCAATTTTTCAAATTTCAGCGAAATCAGCTAAAAAATAAAGCTTTTATGGTCTTTAGACCCTTTATCTGGAGATCGGTCTATATGGTAGCTATACCTAAATATAGTCCGATTTGATCCATATTTAGGGCGGATATCAGGAGGCCTTAGGTAACCCTCTGTTTCAAATTTCAGCGAAATCTGGTAATAAATAATTCTTTAATGGGCTTCAGACCCTTTATCGGCAGATTGGTGTATATGGCAGCTATATCTAAATATGGTCCGATATGGACCATATATGGGTCAGATGCCTAAAGCTACTCACTGTTTCAAATTTCAGTGAAATCGAATGAAAAATAAAGTTTTTATGGGCATTAGACTCTTTATCGTCAGATCGGTCTATATAGCAGCTATATCCAAATATGGTCCGATTTGGCTCGTTTGAGAACTTAATCAGCGTGTATCAAAAAGACGTATCTATGCCAAATTTTAGCTCAATATCTCAATTTTTTAAGGCTGTAGAGTGATTACCACAGACGGACGGACAGACGGATAGACGGACATACACACGGACATCGTTAAATCGTCTTAGAATTTTACGACGATCCGAAATATATACACTTTACAGGGTTGGAAATTGATATTTCGATGTGTGGCAAACGGAATGACGAAATGAATAGGGGGTGTATTCACGGTGTATCCAACGGCTGTGGGTATAAAAAAAATTAGTGGTCGGAGTCGACTTTGGAGTCGAAGTCAAGTACAAATTGCTCGCCTCGCAGCCCTGGTCTAAATCGGATTATATTTGAATGTTATTGCTGTATGCGATAGCATGTGGTATGGCTAATGCTAAATGGTGATCGTATATGGAGCTATTACAAGTGATATGACTCTATCAGTATGCCCCCTTTCTTTTGGTAGTGGATATAGAAATCACATTTCCAATAGGAACAGTAAACACTTAAACAACCAATCCTTTGTCTGGCCTTAAGTTAGTCGTTTTAAGCTTTTCACTCTTTGCAGTGACCTGAAAATCTAGCCTTGCATTGGTTGCAACGTATATAAGTCATCTTCTGCCATTTCGGTTTCTACTCTTTCTGCCATTGTTTGAAGAAAAATGAAACCAAAAACTTAAAATCATCACGAATTAACCAAAAACCAACCAAACAATCAAACACTCCACCAGCGACTCATTAATAAACAATGCCCCCACCACTTGTAAAGACTTGGACTTTGAAAATTGTGGGGAAAAGAATTTGCACAATCCTTTGATGAGTTTAAAATAAGCATTTAACTCTTGCGGCCAAAGCAACAAGGGAAGTGAAGTGGCAACACTCACCCTATGCATCTGTGCCCTCTAAAAAAACCAACACAGAGCAGGACATTAGGAAAAAGCAGCAGCAATAATGGTGGGCATGAGCCAAAAGGAATCAAGACAAAAATACAATTTGCCAAAAAGAAACGAAATTGAAAATACAACCAAAATCGTAAAAATATAGGAGCTAGTTGCAGGGAATAATGCACCGCCATAGAAAGGGCGGGCATAACTTGCGCTACACTTTGGTGGGTATGCAAAAAAACTGTCTGATTTTGGTTAGCCAAATGTTCCGAATGTTAAAAATATCGTTATTTCATGAATTTTGTTGGGTGTTGACATTGTCATATTTTGCCTTTTCAATGTATTGGGTTGCCCAAAAAGTAATTGCGGATTTTTTAAAAGAAAGTAAATGCATTTTTAATAAAACTTAGAATGAACTTTAATCAAATATACTTTTTTTACACTTTTTTTCTCAAGCAAGCTAAAAGTAACAGCTGATAACTGACAGAAGAAAGAATGCAATTGCAGAGTCACAAGCTGTGAAAAATTTGTCAACGCCGACTATATGAAAAATCCGCAATTACTTTTTGGGCAACCCATTACATTTATAGAGTTTCATTATCTCCTCATTTGATTTTACGAACTCTTGCTCTCATATGTGAGTTTCTAGTTTCCATGATGTTGGGTATTTCAAGTTCGTTCCAGCTGAACTTAACTCTTTCCTTATTTCTTTTTGCTAGCTATTGTGTAAAATGGGTTATGTTTCACATTTAGTTTTTCTCAATTTCTGAACCTTCAAAGTTTAATAGACCCTGAACTGTTCTCATTCTCCACCTTGAAGGGGGAACACAATATCCGGGGGCGGGGGGCCACTTGTACCCGCTACACAAGTATTGTAGTAAGAGTAACAAGTAAAAGCGTGCTAAGTTCGGCCGGGCCGAATCTTATATACCCTCCACCATGGATCGCATTTGTCGAGTTCTTTTCCCGGCATCTCTTCTTAGGCAAAAAAGGATATAAGAAAAGAGTTGCTCTGCTATTAAAACGTATCAAGATATGGTCCGGTTCGGACCACAATTAAATTATATGTTGGAGACCTGTGTAAAATTTCAGCCAATTCGTATAAGAATTGCGCCCATTGGGGCTCACGAAGTAAAATAGAGAGAACGATTTATATGGGATCTGTATCGGGCTATAGACCGATTCAGACCATAATAAACAAGTTTGTTGATGGTCATGAGAGGATCCATCGTACAAAATTTCAGGCATATCGGATAATAATTGCGACCTCTAGGGGTCAAGAAGTCAAGATCCCAGATCGGTTTATATGGCAGCTATATCAGGTTATGAACCGATTTGAACCTTATTTGACACAGTTGTTGAAAGTAAAAATAAAATACGTCATGCAAAATTTCAGCCAAATCGGATAGGAATTGCGCCCTCTAGAAGCTCAAGAAATCAAATCCCCAGATCTGTTTATATGACAGCTATATCAGGCTATGAACCGATTTGAACCATACTTGGCAAAGTTGTTGGATATCATAACGAAATACTTCGTGCAAAAATTAATTCAAATCGGATAAGAATTGTGCCCTCTAGAGGGTCAAGAAGTCAAGAGCCAAGATCGGTTTATATGGTAGCTATATCAGGTTATGCACCGATTTGAACCATACTCGGCACTGTTGTTGGATATAATAAGAAAACACGTCGTGCAAAATTTCATTTCAATCGGATAAGAATTGCGCCCTCTAGAGGGTCAAGAAGTCAAGAGCCAAGATCGGTTTATATGGTAGCTATATCAGGTTATGGACCGATTTGAACCATACTCGGCACTGTTGTTGGATATAATAAGAAAACACGTCGTGCAAAATTTCATTTCAATCGGATAAGAATTGCGCACTCTAGAGGCTCAAGAAGTCAAGACCCAAGATCGGTTTATATGGCAGCTATATCAGGTTATCGACCGATTTGAACCATACTTGGCACAGTTGTTGGATATCATAACAAAACACGTCGTGCAAAATTTCATTCTGATCGGATAAGAATTGCGCACGCTAGAGGCTCAGGAAGTCAAGACCCAAGATCGGTTTATATGGCAGCTATATCAGGTTATGGACCGATTTGAACCATACTTGGCACAGTTGTTGGATATCATAACAAAACACGTCATGCAAAATTTTATTCCAATCGGATAAGAATTACGCACTCTACAGGCTCAAGAAGTCAAGACCCAAGATCGGTTTATATGGCAGCTATATCAAAACATAGACCGATATATCCCATTTACAATACCAACCGACCTACACTAATAAGAAGTATTTGTGCAAAATTTCAAGCGGCTAGCTTTACTCCTTCGGAAGTTAGCGTGCTTTCGACAGACAGACGGACGGACGGACGGACGGACGGACGGACGGACAGACGGACGGACATGGATAGATCGACATAAAATGTCACGACGATCAAGAATATATATACTTTATGGGGTCTCAGACGAATATTTCGAGTAGTTACAAACAGAATGACGAAATTAGTATACCCCCCATCTTATGGTGGAGGGTATAAAAACCAAGCTTCGATAGTTACACATTTCCGCTTCCGTTACATGGTCATTGCAAGAGCTATGGTGGTATGGGTGTGGGTGTTAGAGTCCACCATGTTGTTGATGGTCGGTTGTCGGTCATTACGTTGGGTTGCCCGTACAGGTCATTGAAGACTCCTTGTGAGTGCGGCTAGCGAAAACAAACTGTAACGGTTACTTATAAATGCCACTTAAGTGCAGTTGGCAGTACATTTTGAAGTTGGCTTTCGTTTCGTTGGTTCGCTAGCTCTTCCATTTTCACTGTAGGTTTTTCATTTGTGCCCAAGTATTTGCAAGGATGGTAACAAGTTCATCCATCTGCTTTTTGGTCAGCCATGCGACACAATATTCTGTTTGTTTTCTTTTTTTTAAAGGATTTCAAAAGTTCTTCAAGTGCTCAGCCCTATGCTGATGTTTTTCAACTTTTGTGTGTGTGTTTTTTTTTTTTGGGGGGGGGGGGGGGGGGGGGGGGAAATTGAGAACTATTTTTTTCGTTGTTGCGTCTTTTTCGCCGATCTTGTTGTCCTTCATTGGATAGTTGTGTAAATGAGTTTTGTTTCGTTTTATTTCGAAATTATTTTTACTGCACTTTAGATGTTTGTAAGAAATTGTTTCTCCTTGATGAAACACTTAGAATAAAATGCTTGTAGAATACAGAAACATTGTAAAATATTTTTATTTTAAATATGCTTCATCTTCTTATATATAACAAGTAAAAAGGCTTTAAGTTCGGCCGGGCTGAACTTTGGATACCCGCCACCTCTGGTATATATGTAAACCACCTTTCATCAAAATCCGGTGTAAATTGCAACCCTTATGTCTCATAGCAGTTAAATCGAAATATGTTCCGATTTGGACCAAATTCTAATCGGTACAAGTCATTGCTCAATTGTGTATAACAAAATATTGGTCTTTTTCGAAGCTATAACTAAAAAATAAACCGATCTGAACCATATACAACACGGATGTCGAAAAGCCTAACATAACGCACAGTCCCAAATTTTAGCAAAATCGGACAATAAATGCGCCTTATCTTGGGAACCCACCACCATGTATTTCCATGTTCCATGTATTGCGCATTTTCCACCTATGACGCTGAACGCCTGGCTTAAAACTTAAATCATACTGCACTCATTGATATGTGAGAAGTTTACCCCTGTTCCTTAGTGGAATGTTCATGGGCAAAATCTGCTACTAAACTTCTGTCAAACCAGCAAAAATTAAAGCTTTTAGGATTTGAACAAGGATGATCGAGGGACCGGCTTACAATGGAACTATATAAGATTATAGACCGTACTTGGCACAATTGTTGGAAGTCGTAACAGAACACTATGTGCAAAATTTCAGTCAAATCGATCAAAATTGTGGCGTGTGAGGACTCAAGACGCTTCTGGTACATGCCGGGATTGAAAAGAACCCCGGACCCTGGTTCTGTTCGGTTTGCCAGAACCGCCTCCATCATCGGTGAGGTGTAACCGGTATATGGAGTGGGTACATTTCCGATCTTGATCTGGCTTCCCTTCACTACGGAAGTATAGTCGCACTGGATATGTCGCAAGGTGCTGTGCGAACAAGATCGATGATGTTGTGGATTTCATGAGTCGGAGAGATATATTGGTCGTAGCGATCCAGGAGCCAAAGCTGACCAACACCTGCAGCTTGCACAGTTGCCACGGATACAATGTGTTACGTAAGGATCGCTCAAGGAATGGTGTTGGGGAATTGGCCTTCGTGATATGCATTCCGTGCAGTATAGACCCATCTCACCTCCGCCTGGCGCTAGTGACCCCTACATGGAGTGCATGGGGATAGCAGTCAGGTCCGATATTGCCGATATAGAGCTATAAAACATGTACATACCGCCGGTTGGTAGCTGTGTCCAGATTAATGGCCAAGCGTACAACCCCGACATAGGTGGGTTACTAACTGGACATAATCGCCTGATTCTAGGGGACTTTAATGCGCATCACACTTCATGGCATTTTCCTTTAGGTAACGAACAGCGTGGCATAGCTTTGGCAGAGTAGATTGAAAGCTTCACGTTTTGCGCGGTGAATGAGGATACCCCCACTAGGATTACGATGAGGTGCAGCAGCTCGCCAGACATTTCCATTGCATCCCCTGATCTCCTGAGTGACATATCCTGGCAAGCCGTCATCTCTTTGGGGTCAGCCCACCTACCCATAATTCTTGCCATCGATCGACCACCCGACTTTATAACCTCTGAGCGCTGGACGTTTATTAATCAGAAGAAGGCCGACTTCGCTGGCCTCAGTGAGTATACCAATCGCCGCTTAAGTGAACTGTCACCCCCCTTGGATGTGGTAGTGGCCGAGAGGAAATTTCGAGACATCATTAACACCCTACCCTAAGTGCAGACCAATTTACCGGCGGAGGCGGTGGTACTCGCAGGCGAGCGTGATGGGATTTGTTATATGGACCCCACTAATCCCAGAATCAGCGAGCTGAATCTGGAAATAAACAGGGTAGTTAACGAACATAGGCGGAATTTGTAGCTGTAAAACTTGGAGCAATGTAAAATAGGCTCCGGTGTAGGCAAGCTGTGGTCTACAGTTAAGTCACTCTTTAACCCCGGTAGACGGGATGACAGGACTTCAGTCACTTTTGGCGAAATAACCGTGACTAATCCGAAAAGATGCTCTAGGTTGATTAGCCGTCAATTTATTGTGCATCCCGAGAGTGATACGGCAAGGAGGAGAGCCATTCGTCGTATTCGTGGATGAACAGCCATCACAATTTACCTTGGGCGAAGTTACGAATGTCATCCGTGGCGCCAAATCATCTAAAGCTTTGGGCCCCGACGGAATCTCTACATTGATGTTGAAGAATCTGGATTTACCTGGAGTTGAGTACCTTACTACTGTCCTCAACCTGTCATTGAACACTCTTATAGCTCCCGATGTCTGGAAAATGGGCAGAGTGGTTCCGCTACTGAAGCCTGGAAAGGACCCGAGTTTGGGGGAGTCGTCCAGACCGATCTTCCTTCTCTCACCAGTGGCAAAGACGCTTGAGGCATTTTTCCTCCCGAGCCTCGTAGGAGAATTTCCATTCGCCGACCATCAACATGGATTTCGAAGACTGCATAGCACAACAACAGTTTTGCATGCCATCACCGCACACATTTGCCGTGGCTTCAATCAGACCAGGCCATGTGGTAGGACGTTCCTCGTGGCACTGTACCTATCGAAGGCATTCGATTCGGTCAGCCATGCCAAATTATTTGAGGACATCGCTAACAAGTCCCTCCAGCCAGTTCTGAAACGCTGGGTCGCTAATTATCTGTGTGGTCACTAGTCATTTGTGGAATTTAGGGATACGAAGTCGAAGCACTGTGAAGTGAAACCGCCAGTTCCCCAAGGTGGGGTGATATCTCCGGCACTGTTTAACCTCTACCTATCCTCCATTCAGTCCCCTCCCGACGGCATAGAGATCGTATCATATGCGGACGACCATGGCGTCAGGCCCCCCACCCATTGTTGACATCTGCCATAGGTTGAACGTCTACCTCAATGAACTTGCCTCATATTTCGCTGCAAAAAATCTGAAGATATACGTGTGAGGTGAACACCAAGCTGACGGTGATGGTCGATGGAGAAATGATGCCGACCATCAAGTGTCCAAAAATACTTGGCGTCACATTTTACAGCTCTTACACATTCTCCCCACATGCCACAGCAATCTGCAATAAAGTCAAAAGTAGAAACAAAGACCTCAAGTCACTTGCTGGCAACACTTGGGGTGCAGACATAGAAACCTTGTTGGCCTCGTACAGAGCAATTGGCCGGTCTGTGGTAAGTTATGCAGTGCCAGTGTGGTCTCGTCAGCTCTGTGACATGCAGTGGAATAATATTCAGATCTGTCCGAATGCCGCCCTTCGAACTGCGGCGGGCTGTCTCCTCAGTTCTCATGTGGACCACCTCCATTTGGAGACAAAAATCCTGCCAGTGCGAAGACATAACTACATGCTGTCTAAGCAATACCTTTTGGGCTGTTATCGCAGAGACCATCCAAATCATCATCTTGTGGATAGATATCCACCGCAGAGAAGCCTTAAGGTAGATCTACATGATCTGGAGCGTGAGGTTCAGCACTACAAGAGAGAACCTCTAGATCAAGCAGGTCTAGGCAACATTCATGCAGAGGCGGTAGCAGATGCGGTAAATGGCTACCGGGTGAATGTAGTCCTTGGAGAACGACCGCTTCCCATTGCACCTGAAGCAATTGACCTCCCCCGGCAAACCAGAGTAGTTCTGGCTCAATTACGTTCCGGCAGATGCAGTCGCCTCAACTCCTACAGAGCAAGGATTGATGTCGACTTGCAAGATGTATGTCCCGATTATAACCAGGGACCGCACGATACATGTCACCTGTTTAACTGCCCGGCCAGACCCACTCGACTCAGACCCAGATCCCTGTGGACGCACTCCAATTTAGTTGCAGAGTGCCTGGGTCCTAACACTCAACAGAATCAAGCAGACGAAAGTTAGAACACAATAAACTGCTACAACAACAACAACAACCTACATCAATATTAAGCATCTATGCAAAATTTCAAGCGGCCAGCTTTATGCGTTCGACCGCTATCATGATTTCGACAGACGGACGGACGAACTTGGCTAGACCGTCTCAGAGCGTCGAGACGGTTCAGAATATGTATACTTTAGGGTGCCTTAGACGAATATTTCGAGGTGTTTCAAACGGAATGACTAGATTGGTATACCCCCATCCTATGGTAGTGACTATAAAAATAATGAAAACTGTGATTAATTTATTTATCGATTAGTGAATTATTTTAGTTAAGGTCATTATTATTGCTGGAATATTCTGCTGGGAGGTTGGTCATTTCAGACCCTCATCCTAAATGCAAAATTTCATGGCAGGGTTCCGAAAATACACTCCAATAGGTTGCATAACCAGCATGGCATCCGAACCTACCTGCATGGTGTATCATAACACTCTCGTGATTCCCATGAATGACAGTCTTTGCACCTTACCTCCAACAAAATTTT